>NC_092150.1:9779821-9919821 GCF_045791955.1 Oncorhynchus clarkii lewisi
CGCAGTTACAATAAACAATTCCACACAAAGACATTGGGGGAACAGAGGGTTAAATACACAACACTTAATGAGGGAAATGATAACCAGGTGTGTAGGAAAACAAGACAAAAGAAATGGAAAATTAAAAGTGGATCGACGATGTCTAGAAGACCGGTGACGCCGACCGCCGAACACCACCCGAACAAGGAGAGGAACCGACTTCTGTGGATGTCCCGGGGAAGTCCCACGGTGCCCGGGGAACAGTGAGTTAACTGACTTGCTCAGAACGACAGATTTTTTAAGTATTACCTCATTCTCAATGATAAGTCAATACATACATGTACAGTATTCATTTCAACTACAGTATTTTGTATCAATATCAAGTTCCCCCTCATTACAACCACTTATGAATTATTATAGACACATATGTTATAACACATGTTATAACAAGTGTATTATAAGGCATTTTAAAGATCATTAAAATAATTATAATATGTACTTCATAGAAACTGTTACCCTTTAAATATTCTAACAACTCTAACAACAATTTTTTCCATATTAAGGGCCCTAACCTAGGAACTCAACTCTTTGTCTCCTTCTAGACGTTGAGTGCAGTTTGCTCTCCCTCCCTCCAACCCCACCTTTCTGGCAGAACCAGGAAGTCCCTCCCCCTCCTAAAAACAATTTTCTGAGAAAACAAATTGATCTGAGTCTCTCTGTCGTCTGCCTCTGTGAGAGTGAACAACCGTCCAAATGGCTCAGCGAGGAATTCTGCTGGACAAGGACCAGTTCTGTTGTTCTGTCTGTCTGGATGTACTGAAGGAACCAGTCACCATCTCCTGTGGACACAATTACTGTAGAAGCTGTATTGAGGGCTGCTGGGATCGGGAAGTTCTGAAAGGGGTTTATAGCTGTCCTCAGTGCAGACAGACCTTCAATCCAAGGCCTAATCTGAAGAAAAATAACATGTTGGCAGAGATGGTGGAGAAACTGAAGAAGACAGGACTCCAGGCTGCTCCCTGTCCTGCTCTGTGCTATGCTGGACCTGGAGATGTGGCGTGTGATTTCTGCACTGGGTCCAGAAAGCAGAAAGCCCTCATGTCCTGTCTGGTGTGTCTGGCCTCTTACTGTGAGTCTCACCTCCAACCTCACTATGAATCCCCTGCTTTCAAGAAGCACAAGCTGGTTAAAGCCACCACACAACTACAGGAGAAGATCTGCTTTCATCATGACAAACTGCTGGAGGTTTACTGTCGTACCGATCAGCAGTGTATCTGTATGCTGTGTACAATGGATGAACATAAAGGCCATGATACAGTGTCAGCTGCAGCAGAGAGGACTGAGAAACAGGTAAGACCAGAACAACTTGTTGATGACTGTCTGATAAACAAATAATTAAATATACAGTTGGAACTAAGGCTGTTTGAATATGAGGTAATTCAAATGAAATCGATCCACAGCAGAACAAATATGGACACAAACCTTGAGTATATAGATATGTTACCCAGATTCTCCAAATGTATCACCATTTTCTAATGTCAAACACTATTATCATCCTGAATGCCCTTTTATGAGTTCAAAGTTCAGTCTCAACCTCTTGATACATGTAGGCCCACCATAAAAACGATAATCATTCACATAGCAACATAATATAATATTGTAAAGGGACTTACTCAATATTTTAGACCTTCCTCTCTATGGGCCCTATGTCACATGACTATACTATTGATCTACTGGACAAATAAAGCTTGATTGCTCATTGAAGAGTGATTATCCACAGAGGCAGCTGGGGAGGAGTCAGCAGAAGGTCCAGCAGAGATTCCAGGAAAGAGAGAAGGAGCTGAAGAATCTCCAAAAAGCTGTGAAGTCTCTCAAGGTGAGTATTGTTGACCAGAGGAGACACACCATTTCACTTCTCCCCTCCAGTCAGAGAGAGGGAGAGGGGCCCCTTTCCAATTCCACTGACCCCACTGTTGGGAACAGGCTGCCTGGACTGCTTCATGTAACCGACTGGGTTACCTCATCGCATAACCATGAGTAACCATGACAGACTCATGTCCCCTACACATTAAAATGGAGCTGTCTCTCGCTCTCAATTTAATTAAATTCATAGGGCTTTATTGGCATGGGAAATATATGTTTACATTGCCAAAGCAAGTTAAATAGACAATAAACAAAAGTGAAATAAACAATCAGAAATGAACAGTAAACGTTACACTCACAAAAATGTCAAAGGAATAGAGAAATATCAAATGTTATAATTCAAGTGCAAACAGAATGAGCCGTGCGCCAGACTGAGTTCTGGAGGTGAAATGGAAATGAATGAGGGAGAGTGAGGTATAAGGTGTGGTGAAGACCTCAGAACCAGAGCCTGACATCAATGAACACGATAAAGAAGATTCTGGTGCAGTAGGAGTTACATTGTTGGAGAAAGTGGATCCATACCTTTTGGCAGATCCATGTGTGGTTTCAGGGTGGGTGGGAAAGGAGTTGGGTGCAGTTGAATCAGTGAAGGTAGCCTGTAGTGGACTTTTTATTTTATTTTATTTTTTATATCTGTAGTGGATATTTGTTTGTTTCTTCTGACCAGAGGAAGTGGGTGCTCTGTGTCACGCAACTTGGGTCAAGATCTGTTTCTTGCTTTGCTCTTAGGAACAGGGCACCATTGAAAGGAGTTTCTGGTGCAAAGTTCACGGTGATTTTGACAGAGTTTATATGAGGGAGATTCCAAGATGTGGGAACTGTGCAGTGTGGAGGCTGAGCTGGTAGGACAAGGTAGGGTGGTGCTGTTAGATAATCTATCTGAACTACTCAGGGACCGTGCTGCTAGAGAATCTATCTGAACTACTCAGGGACCGTGCTGCTAGATAATCTATCTGAACTACTCAGGGACCGTGCTGCTAGATAATCTATCTGAACTACTTAGGGTCCGTGCTGCTAGATCAACTATCTGAACTACTCAGGGACCGTGCTGCTAGATCAACTATCTGAACTACTCAGGGGCCGTGCTGCTAGATAATCTACCTGAACTCCTCAGGGATCGTGCTGCAAGATAATCTACTTAAATTATTCAGGGACCGTGCTGCTAGATAATCTGCTAAACTACTCAGGGACCGTGCTGCTAAATAATCTACCTAAACTTCTCAGGGACCGTGCTGCTAGATAATCTACCTAAACTACTCAGGGACCGTGCTTCTAGATCAGCTATCTGAACTACTCAGGGACCGTGCTGCTAGATCAACTATCTGAACTACTCAGGGACCGTGCTGCTAGATCAACTATCTGAACTATTCAGGGACCGTGCTGCTAGATAATCTACCTAAACTACTAAGGGACCGTGCTGCTAGATAATCTACCTAAACTACTCAGGGACCGTGCTGCTAGATACTCTACCTAAACTACTCAGGGACCGTGCAGCTAGATCAGCTATCTGAACTACTCAGGGACCGTGCTGCTAGATCAACTATCTGAACTACTCAGGGACCGTGCTGCTAGATCAACTATCTGAACTACTCAGGGACCGTGCTGCTAGATAATCCATCTGAACTACTCAGGGACCGTGCTGCTAGATAATCTATCTGAACTACTCATGGACCGTGCTGCTAGATCAACTATCTGAACTACTCAGGGACCGTGCTGCTAGATCAACTATCTGAACTACTCAGGGACCGTGCTGCTAGATAATCCATCTGAACTACTCAGGGACCGTGCTGCTAGATAATCTATCTGGACTACCTAGGGACCGTGCTGCTAGATAATCTATATGAACTACTCAGGGACCGTGCTGCTAGATCAACTATATGAACTATTCAGGGACCGTGCTGCTAGATCAACTATCTGAACTACTCAGGGACCGTGCTGCTAGATCAACTATCTGAACTACTCAGGGACCGTGCTGCTAGATAATCAATCTGAACTACTCAGGGACCGTGCTGCTAGATAATCTATCTGGACTACCTAGGGACCGTGCTGCTAGATAATCTATATGAACTACTCAGGGACCGTGCTGCTAGATAATCTATATGAACTACTCAGGGACCGTGCTGCTAGATAACCTATATGAATGACCTAGGGAACTAGGGGCTTTCTTTTCACATGAAAGATAAAGGAAAACTTGTAACTAGATTTTCCATGTTGAGAGAAATGGATGCTCCCAGCGCTTTTGGGTTGAAAAAACAGAGTGGGGAAACTAAGAAAATCCAATGCTTATGTATGTCTGACGGATGGGTAACTTCTGTTGTAGGGGAGATGAGGGACCCTGATGGGTGGGTAACTTCTGTTGTGGGGAGATGAGGGACCCTGATGGGTGGGTAACTTCTGTTGTAGGGGAGATGAGGGACCCTGATGGGTGGGTAACTTCTGTTGTGGGGGAGATGAGGGACCCTGATGGGTGGGTAACTTCTGTTGTGGGGAGATGAGGGACCCTGATGGGTGGGTAACTTCTGTTGTAGGGGAGATGAGGGACCCTGATGGGTGGGTAACTTCTGTTGTGGGGAGATGAGGGACCCTGATGGGTGGGTAACTTCTGTTGTAGGGGAGATGAGGGACCCTGATGGGTGGGTAACTTCTGTTGTGGGGGAGATGAGGGACCCTGATGGGTGGGTAACTTCTGTTGTGGGGAGATGAGGGACCCTGATGGGTGGGTAACTTCTGTTGTAGGGGAGATGAGGGACCCTGATGGGTGGGTAACTTCTGTTGTGGGGAGATGAGGCAGTCTGATGGGTGGGTAACTTCTGTTGTGGGGAGATGAGGGACCCTGATGGGTGGGTAACTTCTGTTGTGGGGGAGATGAGGGAGCCTCATGGGTGGGTAACTTCTGTTGTGGGGGAGATGAGGCAGTCTGATGGGTTGGTAACTTCTGTTGTAGGGGAGATGAGGGACCCTGATGGGTGGGTAACTTCTGTTGTGGGGGAGATGAGGCAGTCTGATGGGTGGGTAACTTCTGTTGTAGGGGAATGAGGCAGCAGACTGTGAGGTTGTACTCTGATTTGTAAAGTGCAGAACTGCATGATCCTGGGTGTTCTCAGGTTCTGCTCATAGACCTTTCCGAACTCTCTGTCACAGAGAAATCAAATTAACATTTCCCTGGCCTTTCACAAACACTCAGCTGCTGTCTCTGAATGTCCGACTGTGGATTTTTATAAAATGTTCTGGGTAATTATTGGAAATTACTTGATTTGCGTGTTGCGTGAGTGCGTCGGGTGGGGGAGCTACTACTAAGCTGAAGACGGGAGGCTTTGACTCGACTTAAAGATCTGGAAGCCTGTGGCATTGCACATTGCACTGTGTGCACAGGCTCAAGTCATACCTGGCCTCTATTGTACACAAGGACCAAACGTACTGTGTACCAGGACACTCAATCACAGACAATCTGTTCATAATAAGGATAAATCCATTGATAGGGTGGACTATGAATATCTGTTCAATATGTTGTTTTGGTTGTGGGGAGAATTTTGTGGCTGCGTTCAAATGTTGTATTCTGGGGCTTCATGTATGGTCAAGGTGGGGGGAGGGCTCAGTCGGCCAGTCTGGGTATTGAGAGGCATTCACCAGGGATGCCCTCTGTTGGGGCAGCTATACACTCTTGTTATTGAGTCCTTTCTGGACCTGCTACGCAGGAGGCTACAGAGAGTGTGGAAGCCAGGCACAGGGTTGGGGACATAGCATTGTCAGCATACCCTGATGATGTCTGTGTTGGTTAGGGATGAGCAGGACCTACGGGCCCTGAATAGTTTGAGGGTGTACGAGGGGGCGTCTTCTGCTTAGGTAAACTGGGGCAAGAGTGAGACTCTGTTATGTGGGGCATGGAGGGACAGGGCACCTCCGCAGCTTCCAGGGGGGTGGCAGTGGGGCTGTGAGTGACTCAAGATGCTTGGGGTGTAACTGGGCTCAGAGGGGTGGGTTAGGAAGAACTGGGAAGGAGTGTCACAAGCGGTGGTGTTGAGGCTGACGAAGTGGAGGTGGCTCCTCTCCCAAGTGTCATACAGAGGGAGGGTGCTGATAATCAACAACTTGGCAACATCCTCCCCATGGCACAAACTGTCAATTCTCAACCCCCCCGGTGGTCTGCTTGTGGACCTGGAGTGAAATAATTTATGCTGAGGGCGGCGGTGCTGTACCTGTCTGTCCAGGAGGGGGGACAAGGCCTTTTGGACCTGGAGAGCAGGGTGGCAGCGTTCCGACTCAAAGCAGCTCAGAGGCTACTGTACCGTATGGAGGTGGGCTGGAGGGAACCAGCATGTGCTCTGTTGAGGAGGGCTGGTGGTTTGGGGCTGGATCAGCAGCTCTTCATCACAAAGAGACTCAATAGAGCAGGGGTCACTAATTTCTATGCTGCAGTACTGAGGGCCTGGCAGCTGCTGAGGCCCAAACGAGAGGGAGTTGTGGTGCCTGGGCCGTGGGTGAGGCCTATCTTCCACAACCCACTGATCCTGTTGAGGTCCGCTCATTCAGCCACTCTGATCGGGAAGCAGGCATCAAGAGAATAGCAGACCTGTGGCTGCCAGGGGGTGGAAATCCCCCAAGAGTTGGCACAGCAGGCAGGACTAATGTCTCTTAGGCTGCTGCAAGTGACAGCAGAGACTGGGGACTGGCAGGAGAGTCCAAAGGACTTGCTGACTTTTAACACTTTGAGCCTGGGGGAGTTTTCAGAGGTGGGGGTAAGGTGCTGTACACCTTCAGTGTCAAGGTTAGACACATCAGGAGCTTAGAGGGAGTGAAGTGGCATCAGTGAAAGGGAGTTGTGGGGGCATGGCAGGGCATTGGGTATAATGTGATTGTGTGGCGGTTCTGGTGGCACGTAAAGTGTTTTTAGGAGGGGGGGTGTTAGTGTAATGAGGTTGGCTCATTAAAGTAAGGCAAGTCCGTTTCACGCTCTCTCTCTCATTCTTCCTCTCATTCTGCCTCCCTCTCCCTATTAACAGATCTCTGCACAGGCAGCAGTGAAGGACAGTGATCAGATCTTTACTGAGCTGATCCGCTCCATTGAGAGAAGGCGCTCTGAGGTGAAGGAGCTGATCAGAGCCCAAGAGAAGGCTCAAGTGAGTCAAGCTGAAGGACTCCTGGAGCAACTGAAGCAGGAGATCGCAGAGCTGAGGAAGAGAAGTACTGAGCTGGAGCAGCTCTCACACACCGATGATCACATCCATTTCTTCCAGGTAACTAAACTGCCTGTGAGATGATATTAAATTTAAATTGACACTCAATCATTTGGTTCTCTCTCTCTCTCTCTCTCTCTCTGTCTCTCTCTCTCTCTCCAGAGTTATCAGTCTCTCTCTCTCTCTCCAGAGTTATCAGTCTCTCTCTCTCTCTCTCTCTCTCCAGAGTTATCAGTCTCTCTCCAGTATCAGTGTATCTTCAGACTTACCCAGCATCGTTGTCCGTCCTCTTCAGTACTTTGGAGATGTGAGTAAGACTGTGTCTGAACTAAGAGAGAAACTAGAAGACTTCCTTAAAGGAGAATGGACCAAGATCTCCACTACAGGTGTGTTGAAAATAATAAGAACATCAACTTTAGACCATTGAAAGTTCCCTACTAGTCATATACATGTGGAATATGGTATGATGATAACAATCACTCTCTCTGTCAATGTGTTTGTGTGTCTGTAGTGAATATAGTGGATGTTTTACTGCCTCTAGAGCCCAAGACCAAAGAACCGTTGTTACAATGTGAGTCTCTTTACTGTGAAGTAACTAACTGTCTCTTTTTACTGACACTCCTAACAATCCCTCTAGAAATATATAGCAATAGTAGATCTAATCAAAGACTGGGTATCTATCTGACTCCTCATATTACTCTGATCTGATCTCTGCTCTGCTCTAATCAAAGACAGGGTAGATACAGTATCGGACTTAACTTATTGTTCTAACTCCCCTCATTGATCTCTGCTCTGCTCTTCTCCCAGATTCCTGTCAGCTCACACTGGACCCAAACACAGCAGGAACACGCCTCTCTCTGTCTGAAGGGAACAAAAAGGTGACCTCTGCACGCCAAGTCCAACCATATCCTGGTCATCCAGACAGATTCACCAACCAGTGGCAGGTTCTGTGTAGAGAGGGTCTGTCTGGATGCTGTTACTGGGAGGTGAAGTGGAGTGGTAATGTTATTACAGCAGTCTCATATAAAGACATCAGCAGAACAAAGACAAATAATATATTTGGAGACAATAACAAGTCCTGGGGTTTACAGTGCTATAGAGGTGGTTATTGTTTCAGACACAATAATGTTGAGACTAAAATATCAGGCCCTCAGTCCTCCAGAGTAGGAGTGTACCTGGATCACAAGGCAGGTACTCTGTCCTTCTACAGTGTCTCTGACACAATGACCCTCCTCCACAGAGTCCAGACCACATTCACTCAGCCTCTCTATCCTGGGTTTTGTCTCTGTGGTACTGCTGAGCTGGTTAAACTGTAGTAGGGTCCACATAGATACTAGTCATGTTGGTGTAGTCTATAGCTGACCTGGTTAAACTGTAGTAGGGTCCACATAGATACTAGTCATGCTGGTGGTGATGGTCCCCAGATATAATGGTCTGTTTTTCTGTACAATATTTTGTCTGACTGTAGAGTTGAATTAAAATGTTAATTTTTTATAAATGTCTTATTTTTATAAAATAGAATGCTTTAATATTGTACATTTCCATGAATCATGGGGTCTATAAATTAGCATTCAGAACCATTGATATGTTTTCAGATTTTTACCTTGTCAGCTCGGGGATTTGATCTTGCAATCTTTCATTTAATGGCCCAAGACTCTAACCACATGACACACCATTCTCTGTCACTATGTCATTTTTCTCAGTGGCATTGAACAGGTAGTATCACTAACTAACTAACTAAACTATATTGGACAGACACAGATTAATCCTAGTTCTGGGCTAAAAAGTATGTCCAATGTAGATGTCCATGAAACCATCCCTAAATTTGACATCTTTCATCCTCCCATACTGCTTTGTCAAGCAACATTAAACCTGTCCATCAGGTGGTGATATTGAAGAAACAATAAACCAGCAGATATCTTGACTTGCCACTCAGTTTCTCAGTGATGTTCAGAATAGTACTTTAATATCATTGGAGATTGATGGTGTTTTTAATCCACTATCCAGAGTCAGGAACAGATGAAGTTAGGTCTGCTACTGTTCAGTGATTAAATATGACTTATGGTGATGGGAAATAAAAAATACAACACTAAACTTCATCTAGTAATAGTTTTCCTTTGTTATTTATTCCAAGGTGTGTCTATAACTTCTAAATTGATTATGTGGAGGTTAGCTAGTGGTGTGGCTGATAGAATATAATGAAAAGGGAGGAGGGGAGGAGGAGGGGAGGAGTGAAGGGCTGTTAAAGAAACCAGATGATGAAGAGAAAGATGTTCAGGGGAATTACTGTCTCTGTTCTAAATGGTTCCCTATTCCCTACATAGTGCACTATTGTGCTTCTGACCAGGTCTAAAGTAGTGTTCCAAGTAGGGAATAGGGTGTAGATGTATTACAATATCGTGCTTTAATGTTTGGCACAATAAAATCTTAGATCTCCACCCACCCACTTCATGTCTGTCATCTCCCAGTTCTGTTAAGACATCCTCTCATTGAACTGGGCCTCATTCGTGGCGGAGATCTTTGTGGGCTATACTCAGCCTTGTCTCAGGATGGTAAGTTGGTGGTTGAAGATATCCCTCTAGTGGTGTGGGGGCTGTGCTTTGGCAAAGTGGGTGGGGTTATATCCTTCCTGTTTGGCCCTGTCCGGGGGTGTCCTCGGATGGGGCCACAGTGTCTCCTGACCCCTCCTGTCTCAGCCTCCAGTATTTATGCTGCAGTAGTTTATGTGTCGGGGGACTAGGGTCAGTTTGTTATATCTGGAGTACTTCTCCTGTCCTATTCGGTGTCCTGTGTGAATTTAAGTGTGCTCTCTCTAATTCTCTCTTTCTTTCTCTCTTTCTTTCTTTCTCTCTCTCGGAGGACCTGAGCCCTAGGACCATGCCTCAGGACTACCTGACATGATGACTCCTTGCTGTCCCCAGTCCACCTGGCCGTGCTGCTGCTCCAGTTTCAACTGTTCTGCATTATTATTATTGGACCATGCTGGTCATTTATGAACATTTGAACATCTTGGCCATGTTCTGTTATAATCTCCACCCGGCACAGCCAGAAGAGGACTGGCCACCCCACATAGCCTGGTTCCTCTCTAGGTTTCTTCCTAGGTTTTGGCCTTTCTAGGGAGTTTTTCCTAGCCAACGTGCTTCTACACCTGCATTGCTTGCTGTTTGGGGTTTTAGGCTGGGTTTCTGTATAGCACTTTGAGATATCAGCTGATGTACGAAGGGCTATAGAAATACATTTGATTTGATTTGATTCTAAATGGTCACTTTGTATTGATAGTCCATACTGGACTTTACTATGTTTCTACATACAGTATCTGTATTGATAGTCCATACTGGGCTTTACTATGGTTCTACATTCAGTATCTGTATTGATAGTCCATACTGGGCTTTACTATGGTTCTACATTCAGTATCTGTATTGATAGTCCATACTGGGCTTTACTATGGTTTTACATTCAGTATCTGTATTGATATTCCATACTGGGCTTTACTATGGTTCTGCATACAGTACCTGCATTGATGAGGGCCTCATTGTCCGGCTGCACAAAGAAAGCCAGGGACTGCAGTGTGCTCCAGTCTCCAACAGGGGGCAATAAAACCATATGGGCCTGAAAGGGAAAGTGAGGAGTAAAAATCAAATGTGAATTTACATTGTTGTTTAATATTCACTCGGCACCAAACTGAAGAAAATTAACTGAAACAGGGAGGGACTAACTGTGTTTTCGTTTTCTGTTGCTAAATGTTTTGCTATACGAATACTACCCTGGATTAAAATACAATTTGAAATCCTACAAATACTTTGTGCATTTCCTTTAGTCCTCCAGGTGGGCGGGGTTTGTTTATACTTTTAGGACTTTTCTATTGGTTCCATTACAACAAACTCAAATAATCACTGCTTATTAATTATTCAACATTATTTTAAATAGTATTTGAACGCAGGTCTGTTTCTGTTACGCCCCTGAAAACAGGGGAGAAATAATCACGAGAGTGATACGGTGTTGTTTTCTCAATTAAACTTTTAGTGCAATGAGAAAAGACCGCGATTTCCCCAGGAATATGGGTGGAGACCAGAGCAATCGATCTCAGGCTCATAGATTAAGAGGATTTCGTAGATCACAGATTAACACTTTTAGGCACCCCAAAATAAAGTAATCAATATAACGTTTACACATTACTCTCACAATTTGTACCCTTTGTACGCTTGACGGATTTGAACTTTAACACAATTATATGAATGTTATCAATCTCTATTGACTAATACTGAATGCATGATCTTTTTAAACATAAACCATGTTAATAGAATGAAATGGATCCAGGTTCCATTTATTCTACAATAGATTTACTGCCTGTGGAACACTTCTCCAAAGTGGTCTGAAATCAAGATGACTGCAGGTCTGAATCCCAAACTAATGGGGGGAAATGGCTACAACTAATGAGATGGTATTTAGAGGTATGAACCTTTTCTATTGGGGTGAAATATCCCCTTAACATACAGTAACATACTACTCAATCAAGGGTTTTTCTTTATTTTTTACTATTTTCTACATTGTAGAATAGTAGGGAAGACATCAAAACTCAAAAATAACACATGGAATCATGTAGTAAGCAATAACGTGTTAAATAAATCAAGTAGAGGCCAGGTCATTTGATGCACCACTACATCCCTCTCTTTCTTCTTCATTGTCCTGTTGAAAAACAAATGATAGTCCCACTAAGTGCAATCCAGATCGGATGGTGATTCACTGCAGAATGCTGTGGAGCTATGCTGGTTAAGTGTGCCTTGAATTCTAAATAAATTACTGACAGTGTCACCATCAAAGCACCATCACACCTCCTCCTCCATGCTTCACGGTGGGAAATACACATGCAGAGGTCATCTGTTCACCTACTCTGCGTCTCACTAAGACACAGCTTTTGGAACAAGGAATCTTAAATTTGATCAGTCTAATGTCCATTGCTTGTGTTTCTTGGCCCAAGCAAGTCTCTTATTCTTATTGGTGTCCTTTAGTAGTTGTTTCTTTGCAGCAATTGATAGTCATTCGCATTTCACTTGATAGGAGATGGTGTGGGGGTGCTTTTCTGGTGACAGTGTCGGTGATGTATTTAGAATTCAAGGCACACTTAACCTGCATGGCTACCAGAGCATTCTGCAGCGAAACGCCATTCCATCTGGTTTGAGCTTAGTGGGACTACCATTTGTTCTCATCTGATTGTCTGTCAGGTGTCTCAACTTTTGACTGGTCCTGTAGTTTCTGTAGTGCAGAAAGTATGATGCCGTCCTAGTTCTGCTCTGTGTTCCTGCTCCAAGGAAAGACTCATCTCTGGACACTCTCACAAACCCTGTTACCTGCTGCACTGCTCCACGCCTGTCCTGGTCTGTTTCTCCCAGTCTGGTACAGATACCCTTGACACTCTCTCTCTCCCCGGAGCTTTGCTCGCCAACTTCATACTGTTACGCACGCCTCTAAGAAGAGGGAACGCAACACCCTGCTACAACTCAACTCCCCGTGAAGTGAAAGAGGTATTGGACTGTCGATGCGAGTAAGGATGACAAAGACAGAGAGTGGCATCGTTTACAAGGAATTTATTCCGTCACACGGAAATATGGGGAAAAGGGGCTAGACAGAACCAAAGCAAAGAAAGTAAATTACCTGCCCACCCACTACTTACCTAATTTAGCACCACCTGGTGCCCTAACCAAAATACAGGGTTGGTCCGCCCAGGTCTTACCTAGTGTGCCTAGACAGTGAACATACTACGAGTATATGTATGCCTGCGGGCCTCTTGCATAAGCACTCCCTAGGTGCCTTCCCCTTCCCCCCTGGCAACAAATGAAACAGAATAATCCAAATGTAATTAAAACCTGTTAGGGATGATGCAGATTTTCGCAGCTTTTTGTTAAAAATCGCGCAACATTTCAAAGTCCTGCTACTCATGCCAGGAATATAGTATATGCATATGATAAGTATGTGTGTACACACTGAAGTCTCTAAAACTGGTTAAATCGGGTCTGTGGCTATAACAGAACGTGTTTAGGAGTAAAAATCCCTGGTAAAACTGTTTACCAAAAACACAAAAAAAAATGTTCATCCACCATTCAATGATTTGTCTAAGGCGACAGAAAATAAATCCCCTGTAAACGCCTACAGCTTCCACACGATGTCGCCAATACTGACATTTCATGTCTGCTTTATCCTTGGTTACATCACGAATAGGCCCTTCCTGTCTTGAGGCGCACCACAGGATGTTGTGAAATTGAAAACATGGACGATGATTTCCAGACTTGCTGCTATCGAATACAGATCGCCCCGTGATCAATTTTATAGATTATTAACGTTTATTAATACCTAAAGTTGGTTTATAAAAGTCATTTGAAGTGATTTGTAAAAGTTTATAGGCACCTTTTGTAATTTTAAAAAGTGACGTTGCGTCTTGTAAAGGGGCATTTTCCAGGATCAGACTGGCCTTCAGCAAATGACATTTTGGGTATACAATGACGGATTTAATCGGGAAAAAGACCCAATTGTGATGTTTATGGGACATATAGGAGTGCCAACAAAGAAGCTCGTCAAAGGTAATGAATGTTTTATATTTTATTTCTGCGTTTTGGGTAGCGCCGGCTACCGCAAAATCTGTTGTTTATGTGGCGTGCTGGTATTTTGGGGGGGTGCATGCTATCAGATAATAGCTTCTCATGCTTTCGCCGAAAAGCATTTTACAAATCTGACTTGGTGGCTAGATTCACAACAAGTGTAGCTTTAATTCAGTATCTTGCATGTGTATTTTAATGAAAGTTTGAGTTTTATCGAAAACTATAGGTGGCGCTCTGAAATTTCCGCCCATTGGTGTTCCTGCACTGGGATTAAATTCCGCATCATCCTTAAGAAGTTAAATAATTTCAAGAATCAAAAACACAGTTCTATTAGCAACAACCAACATAATGACCCTCAACCATCAATCTCCTCTCTCTCAGCAATGATCTCCCAGCAAAGATCTCCCTTCTGAACAGAACACTGGCTTTTATTTTGCTTCAGAAGGAATGGGTAATTGGAGACAGCTGCGTCTTGATGAGGGGGCGGGGTCAGCTCCAATCATCAACGGGGCTGGCCAATCAGCTGCTTGGAGAGAATTCATGAAGCCATCTCCTGAAATACATACAGTGAGGGAAAAAAGTATTTGATCCCCTGCTGATTTTGTACGTTTGCCCACTGACAAAGAAATTATCAATCTATAATTTTAATGGTAGGTTTATTTGAACAGTGAGAGACAGAATATCAAAAAATAACAAAAAACGCATGTCAAAAATGTTATAAATTGATTTGTATTTTAATGGGGGAAATAAGTATTTGACCCCCTCTCAATCAGAAAGATTTCTGGCTCCCAGATGTCTTTTATACAGGTAACGAGCTGAGATTAGGAGCACACTATTTTAAAGGGAGTACTCCTAATCTCAGTTTGTTACCTATATAAAAGACACCTGTCCACAGAAGCAATCAATCAGATGCCAATCTCTCCACCATGGCCAAGACCAAAGAGCTCTCCAAGGATGTCAGGGACAAGATTGTAGACCTACACAAGGCTGGAATGGGCTACAATACCATCGCCAAGCAGCTTGGTGAGAAGGTGACAACAGTTGGTGCGAATGGAAGAAACACAGTATTCACAAATGGAAGAAACACAAAATAACTGTCAATCTCCCTCGGCCTGGGGCTCCATGCAAGATCTCACCTCGTGGAGTTGCAATGATCATGAGAACAGTGAGGAATCAGCCCAGAACTACACGTGAGGATCTTGTCAATGATCTCAAGGCAGCTGGGACCATAGTCACCAAGAAAACAATTGGTAGGGGTCCCCTGCTCAAGAAAGCACATATACAGTGCCTTGCGAAAGTATTCGGCCCCCTTGAACTTTGCGACCTTTTGCCACATTTCAGGCTTCAAACATAAAGATATAAAACTGTATTTTTTTGTGAAGAATCAACAACAAGTGGGACACAATCATGAAGTGGAACGACATTTATTGGATATTTCAAACTTTTTTAACAAATCAAAAACGGAAAAATTGGGCGTGCAAAATTATTCAGCCCCTTTAAGTTAATACTTTGTAGCGCCACCTTTTGCTGCGATTACAGCTGTAAGTCGCTTGGGGTATGTCTCTATCAGTTTTGCACATCGAGAGACTGACATTTTTTCCCATTCCTCCTTGCAAAACAGCTCGAGCTCAGTGAGGTTGGATGGAGAGCATTTGTGAACAGCAGTTTTCAGTTCTTTCCACAGATTCTCGATTGGATTCAGGTCTGGACTTTGACTTGGCCATTCTAACACCTGGATATGTTTATTTTTGAACCATTCCATTGTAGATTTTGCTTTATGTTTTGGATCATTGTCTTGTTGGAAGACAAATCTCCGTCCCAGTCTCAGGTCTTTTGCAGACTCCATCAGGTTTTCTTCCAGAATGGTCCTGTATTTGGCTCCATCCATCTTCCCATCAATTTTAACCATCTTCCCTGTCCCTGCTGAAGAAAAGCAGGCCCAAACCATGATGCTGCCACCACCATGTTTGACAGTGGGGATGGTGTGTTCAGCTGTGTTGCTTTTACGCCAAACATAACGTTTTGCATTGTTGCCAAAAAGTTCAATTTTGGTTTCATCTGACCAGAGCACCTTCTTCCACATGTTTGGTGTGTCTCCCAGGTGGCTTGTGGCAAACTTTAAACGACACTTTTTATGGATATATTTAAGAAATGGCTTTCTTCTTGCCACTCTTCCATAAAGGCCAGATGTGTGCAATATACGACTGATTGTTGTCCTATGGACAGTCTCCCACCTCAGCTGTAGATCTCTGCAGTTCATCCAGAGTGATCATGGGCCTCTTGGCTGCATCTCTGATCAGTCTTCTCCTTGTATGAGCTGAAAGTTTAGAGGGACGGCCAGGTCTTGGTAGATTTGCAGTGGTCTGATACTCCTTCCATTTCAATATTATCGCTTGCACAGTGCTCCTTGGGATGTTTAAAGCTTGGGAAATCTTTTTGTATCCAAATCCGGCTTTCAACTTCTTCACAACAGTATCTCGGACCTGCCTGGTGTGTTCCTTGTTCTTCATGATGCTCTCTGCGCTTTTAACGGACCTCTGAGACTATCACAGTGCAGGTGCATTTATACGGAGACTTGATTACACACAGGTGGATTGTATTTATCATCATTAGTCATTTAGGTCAACATTGGATCATTCAGAGATCCTCACTGAACTTCTGGAGAGAGTTTGCTGCACTGAAAGTAAAGGGGCTGAATAATTTTGCAAGCCCAATTTTTCAGTTTTTGATTTGTTAAAAAAGTTTGAAATATCCAATAAATGTCGTTCCACTTCATGAATGTGTCCCACTTGTTGTTGATTCTTCACAAAAAAATACAGTTTTATATCTTTATGTTTGAACCCTGAAATGTGGCAAAAGGTTGCAAAGTTCAAGGGGACCGAATACTTTCGCAAGGCACTGTACATGCCCGTCTGAAGTTTGCCAATGAACATCTGAATGATTCAGAGGACAACTGGGTGAAAGTGTTGTGGTCAGATAAGACCAAAATGGAGCTCTTTGGCATCAACTCAACTCGCTGTGTTTGGAGGAGGAATGCTGCCTATGACCCCAAGAACATCATCCCCACTGTCAAACATGGAGGTGGAAACATTATGCTTTGGGGGTGTTTTTCTGCTAAGGGGACAGGACAACTTCACCGCATCAAAGGGACGATGGACGGGGCCATGTACCATCAAATCTTCAGTAAGAACCTCCTTCCCTCAGCCAGGAATTGAAAATGGGTCGTGGATGGGTATTCCAGCATGACAATGACAGAAAACACACGGCCAAGGCAACAAAGGAGTGGCTCAAGAAGAAGCACATTAAGGTCCTGGAGTGTCCTAGCCAGTCTCCAGACCTTAATCCCATAGAAAATCTGTGGAGGGAGCTGAAGGTTCAAGTTGCCAAACGTCAGCCTCGAAACCTTAATGACTTGGAGAAGATCTGCAAAGAGGAGTGGGACAAAATCCCTCCTGAGATGTGTACAAACCTGCTGGCCAACTACAAGAAACGTCTGACCTCTGTAATTGCCAACAGGGGTTTTGCCACCAAGTACGAAGTCATGGTTTGCAGAGGGGTCAAATAGTTATTTCCCTCATTAAAATGCAAATCAATTTATAATTTTTTGACATGCGTGTTTCTGGATATTTTTTGTTGTTATTCTGTCTCTCACTGTTAAAATAAACCTACCATTAAAAGTATAGACTGATAATTTCTTTGTCAGTGGGCAAATGTACAAAATCAGCAGGGGATCAAATACTTTTTTCCCTCACTGTACATGCAAATACACAAACTACAACACAGAAACTGGGGAACATAACACACACATCGCTGACTTGTTTACTGATCTCCAGTTGGACTATTTGATCAGTGATTGTTGCTATGTTTGTATTATTATTTAGGATTTTTCGGGCTGTTGTTGGTAGGTGCAACCAATTCAGCTGTCCTGCGCGCCGGGTAGGTATACTGTTGCTATTTCATGTGTCTGAAGGATCAAACTCTGCCTTCCGGGTAGCCCGGGAGAGGAAATCAAGTGCACTACGCCACCGCTGGCCAATCAGATTGCTCAGATGGCCGAGTCTGCAGTAAGTAGCAGGCATAAAAGAAAGCAACGGTAAAACTAATACTGTGAGATTTCAAAACCATGACTAGAGAGAGACTGTCAACTAATACAGCAACGAGCTGCTGTTTTTATCAGTGAGTTCATTTTTAGGTTCTTACTCAGCACTGTCAACACTTTACTTTCAACACTGTTCTTTTTTTACACCTTTATTTAACTAGGCAAGTCAGTTAAGAACACATTCTTATTTTCAATGACGGCCTAGGAACAATGGGTTAACTGCCTCATTCAGGGGCAGAACGACAGATTTTTACATTGTCAGCTCAGGGATTCAATCTTGCAACCTTACAGTTAACTAGTCCAACACTAACCACCTGCCTCTCATTGCACACCACGAGGAGCCTGCCTGTTACACGAATGCAGTAAGAAGCCAAGGTAAGTTGCTAGCTAGCATTAAACTTATCTTATAAAAAACAATCAATGAATCATAATCACCAGTTATCTACACATGGTTGGTGATATTACTAGTTTATCTAGCGTTTATAATCGATGCGGTGCGCATTTGCGAAAAAGGACTGTCGTTGCTCCAACATGTACCTAACCATAAACATCAATGCCTTTCTTAAAATCATTACACAGTATATTTTTTTAATCCTGCATATTTAGTTAATATTGCCTGCTAACATGAATTTATTTTAACTAGGTACATTGTGTCACTTCCCTTGCAACAGAGTCAGGGTATATGCAGCAGTTTGAGCTGCCTGGCTCGTTGCGAACTGTGTGAAGACTATTTCTTCCTAACAAAGACAGCCAACTTCGTCCAACGGGGGATGATTTAACAAAAGCGCATTTGCGAAAAAAGCACAATCGTTGCACGACTGTACCTAACCATAAACATCAATGCCTTTCTTAAAATCAATACACAGAAGTATATATTTTTAAACCTGCATATTTAGCTAAAAGAAATCCATGTTAGCAGGCAATATTAACCAGGTGAAATTGTGTCACTTCTCCTGCGTTCATTCATTTATATTGTATTAAGATAAAGGGTCCTAGAAGCCACCCGTCCCACTAGATGCTAAAGGAAACTTAGGTTGTGTTCATTAGGGCAGTGGTTTTCACACCTCTCATCAGGGATCCCCGGACATTTCACAATTTTGTTCTAGCCCTGAAGTAGCTCACCTCAGTCACCTAGTCAAGAGACATGTTCCCCTGCTCAGACATAGCTCGCATGAACCAATGGATTGCTATAACACATGATGTGGTTAGCTGATACGTAAAATACCTATCCAGGAGTTGTAGATCCGGCATGTGTCGGTCACGTCTGAGCGGAGGAACACGACCAAAGGCTTGGTTGATTTGACAAGTTGAATCAGGTGTGCTAAGTCTGGAACTGATAAAATACATGTAATGGCTAGGGGTCCCCAAGGAAAGGTAGGATAACCACTGCATTAGGGCATGCAACAGAAAAGGTCTTCAAATGGAAAACAAATAGGTAGTCCCTCCCTGTCTGTCTCCTTCTGGTTGGTGCCTAATGAACACAACCCTGGCATTTTAAAAACTTCTCCATACAGACCTATGCCAGCCAGGTGAGGCCTGGGGCCAGCTGGACGCCGTAGCCGGAACCAGCTCTGACACCAGGAAGATGAAGAACTCGCTGGTGAAGACGACGGGTGCTACGGAACCCAGGGCCCGGTAGAGCAGCACACCTAGAACCGAATGGCCCAGAGCGCACAGGAAAAGCAGGGAACACACCTAGAACCGATTTAGCTAAAGTAAATCCATGTTAGCAGGCAATATTAACCAGGTGAATTTGTGTCACTTCTCTTGCGTTCATTGCACGCAGAGTCAAGGTATATGCAACAGTTTGGGCCACCTGGCTCGTTGCGAATTAATTTGCCAGAATTGTACGTAATTATGACATTGAAGGTTGTACAATGTAAGAGCAATATTTAGACTTAGGGATGCCACCCGTTAGATAAAATACGTAACGGTTCCGTATTTTACTGAAATAATAAACGTTTTGTTTTCAAAATGATAGTTTCTGGATTCGACCATATTAATGACCAAAGGCTCGTATTTCTGTGTGTTATTATGTTATTATTAAGTCTATGATTTGATATTTGATAGAGCAGTCTGACTGAGCGATGGTAGGCACCAGCAGGCTCGTAAGCATTCATTCAAACAGCACTTTCGTTCATTTTGCCAGCAGCTCTTTGCAATGCTTCAAGCATTGAGCTGTTTATGACTTCAAGCCTATCAACTCCCGAGATTAGGCTTGTGTAACTGATGTGAAATGGCTAGCTAGTTAGCGGGGTGCGCGCTAATAGTGTTTCAAACGTCACTCGCTCTGAGACTTGGAGTAGTTCCCCTTGCTCAACAAGGGCAGCGGATTTTGTGGAGTGATGGGTAACAATGCTTCAAGGGTGGCTGTTGTCGATGTGTGCCTGGTTCGAGCCCAGGTAGGGGTGAGGAGAGGGACGAAAGCTATACTGTTACATTGGCAATACTAAAGTGCCTATAAGAACATCCAATAGTCAAAGGTACTGTATATGAAATACAAATGATATAGAGAGAAATAGTCCTATAAATACTATATTAACTACAACCTAAAACCTCTTACCTTGGAATATTGAAGACTCTTGTTAAAAGGAACCACCAGCTTTCATATGTTCTCATGTTCTGAGTAAGGAACTTAAAAGTTAGCTTTTTGACATGGCACATATTGCACTTTTACTTTCTTCTCCAGCACTTTGTTTTTGCATTATTTAAACCAAATTGAACATGTTTCATTATTTATTTGAGGCTAAATGGATTTTTATTGATGTATTATATTAAGTTAAAATAAGTGTTCATTCAGTATTGTTGTAATTGTCATTATTACAAATAGATGTTAAAAAATTGTCCGATTAATCGGTATCGGCTTTTTTTGGTCCTCCAGTAATCGGTATCGGTATCGGCCTCTAACATAATCGGTTGACCTCTAACTGAGACCCCTAAGAAAATCTTTCAAGATATTTGGGATGGACAGTATATTGCAGACAATGCTTTATTTAAAACAGAAGCATCATCTTTAGCCTTAATACTACATCCAGATGCATTAGAGGTTGTACATCCTTTGGGATCAGGGAAAAAGAAACACAAGGTGCTTTCTTTCTATCTTACTCTAGGTGACATGTTGCCTTAGAACAGGTCACATATTAATCACATGCAACTAGTCCTTCTGTGCAGAGAGACAGGTTGGAGTCATTTAGGACAGGAATGAATTCTTAGCCCATTGGTAAGAGATGTGAAGGGGTAGAGGATAGTGTTTTAGCAGATGGATGAGTTGGTAAGAGATGTGAAGGAGTAGAGGATGGTGTTTTAGCAGATGGATGAGTTGGTAAGAGATGTGAAGGAGTAGAGGATGGTGTTTTAGCAGATGGATGAGTTGTTAAGAGATGTGAATGAGTAGATTATGGTGTTTTAGCAGATGGATGAGTTGGTAAGAGATGTTAAGAAGTCTCTGCGCTACTTATATAAGTTATTAAATATATATATTTATCGATTTAAACAGTAACACTTTTCTCTCCTATCTTTCAAATACCACTTAGCGTCTCACTGTTTGACTTTATCTAAAATTATTGATTTTAGAAAAAACATGTCTGAGTGGCAATCTCTAATGGCCTTACTTATCCTTAATCAATCTATCTCGATCCTAACAATAATCCTAAATCATCATAGATGTCATATATCCCTGTTAAATGTAATACTATTTAAATAAAAAAACAGCTAACGTTCAAACAAAGCCAAAACAAATGCTAACCATATCAAATCCTTCCTACACTAATAAGCTCTTTCCTTCAGGGGTCCACAGTATTTTATCTTACAATAACATGAATTAACCTTAAAATCAGTTTCATCAATAATTTAATATATGTTGCATAGTGTGGAATACCTTTCTACAGTAATTTATCACCCCTAAGAACTGAAACGTATTTATTTTCAGTAATATTTCCAATGCTTATAAAATCACTATTTTTCTTTGTAATTGGCTTAAAATATCTCCTGTCCAAATGTATTATCAATGATAAATAGGATTTTTTCTGTTGTAATACCACATTAATAATAGCCCATTCAAAAACTTCACAGCTAATGTTTTAAAACATAATCCTGAACCAATTTCTCATCTGTGGTTCAAACTATAATTATGTCCCAGAACTATAAACTCCATTATAATTAATTGACCTTAAAACTAGTATCCCAAATGACCACATATTCATTATCCAAATGGCCCTCCCCTGAGGCTGATCAGACCCCAAGAGATAGCCATGATAAGGTCAAAGGTCATACCACCCTTTTATAGTCATGTTCCATACCACATTAGACATACTAAAGAACCCTTTATCCTTAAAATCAAAAAAGTTAACTTGTGAAATTAAAACTAACAAAATAAAACCTCCATATAGAAAACTCCATATGTGAGCGTGCCCCTTTAAAATACCTTCGCACTACAACAAATAGTCCTAACAAATGTTATGTGTGTATATTTGCAAACCTTAATGAAAAAACAAAAAACTTCCAGGCCTTTTTCAATTTGGTCGTTTATGGCCTCAATCTCACTCACTCTCCCCAAGATTATAGTCCCAGGAAACATCCAAAAGAGAGACAACAAAACTCCCATTCTCCCAGAAAAAAAACACAAAACGCCTAACTAGCATTCACTATGCTACATCGATTCAGAAACTCAAAAGTGAACTATAAACCAAACCTAATGATAATTCCTCTTTACCTCAAATCATTAATCATAAGTTTTAATCAACGTCAATGTATATGTATACTTAAGTGAACATGCTATCCTTAGATACAATTAACCTGATAACATTCTTATCTAATGTATTACTTTTTCCCTCTGTCGCAAATGTCGTACATTTCTCAGTGTAAGAAATCAGTCATTTAATCCCAGGTATTTAATAACAATTTAAACGTATTCTCCCAATTTACATATTTTAGATAACTTCCATCCGTCCCGGAAGAAGGAATCCTACTTAAACACACTAGAATACAATGTTTATTAAGTTAAATCAACTCCTAAAGTAAACAATAAACAGTAACCAAATAAACAAACCACTTTACTCAGCAAAAAACAAACTATACAAGAACTCACTACTATAATGGTTCAGATGACAAAATTACTCAGAGACTCATGTTTACATCTCAATAAAATAAAACACAGTCTGCATGTTTAAAAAAACCTCCAACTGATGCCCCTGATGCTCCTGAGACAGATGTCTATGTATCAGGGGAAAAGCACAAATAACCAAATTCAACCTAGCTAAATTCCCAAAACATATGCAATTGTTTTTAACTATAGAGGTTGCTTTTCAACATTAATAACCTGACATTGTTCCACATAATGGAAACATATTATAATGTGAGACTACATGAACTTTCCTGCTCAAATTAACTGGCGTTACTTAAACAATCAAACCAGGAATCAACAACCATCAGAATCCATTTTCACTATGTTTTACGATTCAGACATTCAGATCTCCCTTTCTTACAGCCAAATATAGTCCAATAAATGCCACAAATCAATGATGCCCACCTAGCGAATCTGTTGCTAGTTTTTAGCATCTTTCCTGACTACCCTGACGACGTACAGCTACTTTTAAAAATGTATTTGGAAATTTTTATCAACTTCTGAAAAGTGACTCAAAACAATAATGCACGGATTTTCCTTCTAAAAGACACAAACTATTTTCTCTGTCACCCCCAGTCACAACATCATTGCCGTGGCGACAAAAGTGCCTTGCGAGTGATGTCATCAACAGGCGCTCAACCTAGACCCAAGCCGCAACGACTTTCAATGAATTGTAAATAATTGTTGGCTGTCTGCAGCAACAGTAGTACGGATTCGATAAACCAAACCTAATTTATCACATCTGTTGAATCTTGAATTAGAACTTACAACATCAATCAACATCTCTCATCTCTCAATTTGCTAAATTGATAAGAACATTTCGTTTGGCACAAATCTATCGTAATTGTCTCTTCATTATTATTTAGAATTCATTAGATTTAAGTAACCGTCTCGTCTTTGATTAAGCATTTTAATTACGACTCTATTCCCAATACATTATTCAAACAGATCATTTAGTGAACAGACATCGTCTTACCTCAAATTTCCCTCGTCCTCATTTTAAGTTGAATGAATTAGTCTTTCAATTTGAACCAAACAAACTATTTAAAACATTCAGTTTATATCTTATACAAATACTAGTGACTATAACTTTCTAGGCAATACAAACAAATAGTTTAATTACCATCAAAAACTTTTAGTCAAAGCATTTACCGGGAACTGAACCCGGACCTCCAGCGAGAGTTTTACCACTGAACCACGAATGCTATTTGGGTAACCAAGACTCTCCGCAAATAAAACCCATTCTACAATTGTCTGTATTCGTAACTCCGGCATCGGGACAACAAAAATAGCCCTAATTTAAAAGCCCAAGCTTTTCCTCAGCGAGGATTCCCATTAATCTCGCTCTCTTTGTATCTGACACCTTTTTTTTTTCTTTTTCCGATTGTCGCCTCTGATCTTCCCCTCAGTTAAATTACAATCTTGGTGTTGACGTTTGCAGGGAGTATTACACTCCCGGGCGAAATGTCCACTTTTTCTTTTGACTCACCCTATCTGCTTTTCTCGACTTTTTTCCTTTTTCTACCTCTATTATCCCTCCGTCGGCTTCAGCAGGCTTCACATATATGGGTGCTGATATTGCAGGTAGCTCCTGCAGCCGTATTCTCACAACCACTATTTCATCGACAAGATTACCTCTGTATTCTTGGTATACTCGAGAAGGATATAGTTTGTAATCCTCACCCCCGCCAAATTGGCTAACTTTTTCATCTGCGGGAGCGCAGGGCAGCGCAGCGCATCTTGGCTCTTTTTGGATTTCCTTCTATTTTCACCCTCAACTCTCTTTGTTGCTTCTGAAAGCCAAACTCTGGCTGTGTACATCCCCTGTTTATTCTGCTTCTTCACATATTTTCCACATTCCTTATGTATCTGTTTTATAAGCAATTCTAGTTTTTCAACATTCAGACTCCCATCAAATTCACACCTCTTACTCCATTTAGGACAGAATTCTATGTTTCTCTTATCTTTCTGCTCCATATACCGTTGGTCCCCTGTTAACACCGGGACCTCCTTTGAGGATTTACTTCCCATGTTGGATAAATCTTTGCCTTTACTAGTAGCTATGGTATTTAATCACTTATCTATGCCTTTCTATTTTTTACCTTCTATGTGTGTGTATTACTATGATCTATGTATGTGCTATATACCGTTACCTAGTTACAATCTATGTGTATGTATTTCTACGATTCTCTTCCCTGGAAATGTATCCATAGCGTTGCTATCGACCGGACATTAGATCTCACTTCCACATCAGTTATTACCCAGGGGACACACATCCCTGGTTAAACTCCGGTTGTATTTATCCAATCTCACTTAGCTATTTTGAGTTTCCCTCCCACTCCTTTGGATATTATTTCTTTCAGTATTAAATAGGTTCAGTTATTCCATTCGCCTAGGATTACCCTGCCTTCTCACCAAGCCTAATTTATCCTCACCTGTTTTAGTATATCTATCCGCTACTTCCCATATACAGGTAGACTACTTAGGTTAAAACTTTATTTAGGTATGTCTTTTCAATTAATGGCTATCCTATCTGTACAAAACGACCGTCCTATCTAACAAAACTTACTATATCCCACCCTTAATAACCCTTCGGCTTGCAAAATCAGGATTTATTAAGTTCTATTTTATTTACGGTAGTGCACCTTACCACTGGTCGTTTCAGACCTGTCACACACAATCCTTGTATATTGGTCGTACATGTAACCCAACACATCTATTTGGAATAGCGAAGCTACTATTTTTTTATCAATTCTAAACATTTTTAGAACAACAAATCAAAGATAACTTACATAATTCCTCCCAAATTCGAGAATAAAGACTATTTAGCATCGTCCTGTAGACTGGGAAAAGCAATGCCAATTCGATTCCGTCACGTTCTCTGTCGACCGTAGATATATATACCGGCCTGTTCTTTAAACCTCAATTCAGAGGCCAGGTCTTTAAATAACGAGTCCAGACCCGTCCATGCACGGATTTCGGCTCTACCTTCGGACGACAGAGGCAAGTTTTTGGAATCATTTTTTCCAATATGTTTTCATTAATTGAATTCACTTCGTCTATTTAATGAGAATTTGTGAGATTCTTATTTGCATAAAATAGACGGAGACCAGTCTTATCAAAAATAGATAATAGTATTTATTCTCGGAGCGCGCTGCCACGTAACCACGAACAACAGTTTATATACAAAATATGACGTGATTGGTGAATGAATCTCCTCCTCCCGACCGAGACAGAGCAAGTTTAAAAGTTCATTCTGCACACACAGGACACACTATATAACTGAATTAACTCTTGATCCCTCACCATTATCGATCACCACTTAGCTGACAGTTCTAGTTAAAAGAGAACCTAGGAATGCACTCACTGCATTATCTAAAAGACCCCAGAGCTAAGGTTCATCGGTTCAACCAATGTTTAAAGACCTTTTCTGCTTACTTAAAAACCCTCACTCCTAATCTCCTCCAACCTGGCTGGAATGGTAGTTATTTAAATGTAATTACCCCCTGTTTCAGGCTCCACAATCCCTCACTTATGAACTCGCATTGTTAATCAGATATATAATAAAACAGAGTATAAGTTGACTTAGTTACAGTTCTATTTAAAATGGGGATATTGTTTAGTCATTTATTCATAACATTCCTAACACATGTTCCACAAAAGTCTGTTGAGAGGAGGCATACTACCCCTCTTACAAAACATACATGTTCCACAAAACTCTGTTGAGAGGAGGCATACTACCCCTCTTACTAAACATACATGTTCCACAAAACTCTGTTGAGAGGAGGCATACTACCCCTCTTACTAAACATACATGTTCCACAAAACTATGTTGAGAGGAGGCATACTACCCCTCTTACTAAACATACATGTTCCACAAAACTATGTTGAGAGGAGGCATACTACCCCTCTTACAAAACAACATACATGTTCTCTTTTTTTCAGCACAAAGCGAGGCAATGTCATATTTGAGTTAGTTTTATTTCAAAAGCTAAAATACATACAGCATAGCAGTTTCTTATCTGTAATTCTGTCCCTTTCTATTCAGGAACATGGACCTCTGCACCTTATTCAGGATGTTGATCTACTTTAAAGATTGAAACAGTTGAAACCTTTTTGTTGGAAATAAAATGGCTTTGCATCTGACTACAGAATAGCCGTGTGACAAACTATCATTATTTCTTATGTCACATACAAGCTAGAATTTCATTAAACATAGTTTTGCACAATTGTTCAATTTTTAAAGGAAGATGCTTCTCAGTTTTGTAGGTGGAGTGGTTGCATCCATCCTAAACTAATGCTATAATGGAAACCATTGATTTGGGGAAGTTGTGTCGTACCAATACTGTTCAGATTAACAATTGTATTCTGTCCTGATGAATCATTTTCAGATGTACACTTTTTGATAGGTGCTAGGGGAAAGGTGTAGGTTTGTAATTGAGGCGTCTGTGATGCAGCGCATTTGGCTACAGTTTTTTAGCATTTCCCACCGAGCAACGGTGAAGTTGTACTATGGGAGCTTATTGAATGTCACTTTTCTGTTTTGTTTACATTAAACCATGCTTAAGAACACATTATTTGTATTGTGTTTACTTGTTTTGGTAATGCAAATGTTTTAGAAGTTTACAGTAGTATTGGCATATTTTATCTGTAAATGTAATATGTTACTGTAAAATCACATACAACAGATAGTGTTTTTTTACAGCAAAAATACTGTAAAATAAATTACAGTAAATTAACTGCAATTCAAGTTGCCAAGTAAATCCTGTAAATTTCGTAGATACAAGTAGTTACTGTAAAATAGAAGCACAATAATATATTGTAATCAGAAAGGTGTACAGGTACTCAAAAAATACAGCAAATTGCTGTTATTTATAAACAGTAAGTTATTGTAGTACATCTACAGCAACATCTTGTAATTAAAATTTACAGTAAATCACTGTTTTACAGTACTTGTACTGGGAACTTTTTTGCCGTTAATTTACTGTAATTTCTACAGTACATTTTTTACAGTTTAGGGTCATGGTTTCATGGTTTCATTCAGCAGTAACTCTAGACATATTTAGGACTAAAAAGCGAAGACGTTTTACAATCAGAGTTCTTTGTATCTCTTCTAAGTCATACAGATCCCCCACAGCTTATAGGTGGACAGGGTTATGAACATATCCAATACATTATTTCTGAAACCAGATTAAATGAAACTCTCTTTCAGCAGGAAAGTCAAAACATCTGGCTGTGCTTTCATATCAAAACCCTTATTCTATTCTATTCATTATATAATATGCTATTATATTGTAAGATAATATATTGTATCCATAGTCTCCACTCAGTATAGTGTTAATGTTGACTGTTTGTTGTGCTGTGTACATTGATTGAATGGTTAGGACAATCTCTCTGTATTCACAGTTTAAATCCCAAGAGACCAGGAGACATAAAGGAAGCCTTCAACACTGCATCCCTTCATCCAGTCATAGTTGTCTGTCTGTCTGTCTGGTCTGGTCTGGTCTGGTCTGGTCTGGTCTGGTCTGGTCTGGTATTAAAAAGCCTTACAACTCTATGCACAAGGAATACTTTAAACAATCTATTTTTTTACATTTAAATGAACAGTGCAGAAGCAACCTTTAAGGAGTGGATGATGTTGAATATATACCACTGAATATACCAGAGATGATGAAAGGACAGACTGGAACAGAACCAGTGAGACCCAGACCAAGACTCAACCATTAGAGACCTCTAGACCCATGTGTCTATGAAAATATGAAAATGAAATATTCACACCAGTACAGTTGGGCCCTATTGTGTGAATCAGGCTTGATTGTTGTTGTCCCCTGCAGGTGATGAGAAAAGCAGTACCTTGATGTCTCTGTATTACCCCAGCTGTGCTGTGGACTACGGCAGCATCACCCTGGTCTTCCAGAACCAAGAGGGTGCCTGCAGGAGAACAATACACCACTGAATCCTCTGGTCTTCCAGAACCAAGAGGGTGGCCTGCAGGTAAACGAGACACCACTGAATCATCTGGTCTTCCAGAACCAAGAGGGTGGCCTGCAGGTAGAGAAGACACCACTGAATCCTCTGGTCTTCCAGAACCAAGAGGGTGGCCTGCAGGTAAACAAGACACCACTGAATCCTCTGGTCTTCTAGAACCAAGAGGGTGGCCTTCAGGTAAACAAGACATCACTGAATCCTCTGGTCTTCTAGAACCAAGAGGGTGGCCTTCAGGTAAACAAGACATCACTGAATCCTCTGGTCTTCTAGAACCAAGAGGGTGGCCTGCAGGTAAACAAGACATCACTGACTCCTCTGGTCTTCCAGAACCAAGAGGGTGGCCTGCAGGTAAACAAGACACCACTGAATCCTCTGGTCTTCTAGAACCAAGAGGGTAGCCTGGAGGTAAACAAGACACCACTGAATCCTCTGCTCTTCCAGAACCAAAAGGGTGGCTTGCAGGTAAACAGTTTTCCTGGCTACGTCTCCTGACAGGAAAGACTTTGTCTCTAGCTATATTATTGTTTACAGAGTGAGTCCATGTAATTTATTATGTGACTTGTTAAGTACATTTTTACCATTTCCCCTCCCATCTTCCCTTTTCATTCTATGCTATCAGCCACACCACTAGTTCACCTCCACACAATACATTTAAAAGTTAAAGACACCTTGGAATAAATAACAAAGGAAAACTATTACTAGATGAAGTTAAGTCATATTTAATCACTGAACAGTAGCAGACCTAACTTCATCTGTTCCGGACTCTGGATCGTGGATCAAAAAGACCATCAATCTCCAATGATATTAAAGTACTATTCTGAACATTACTGATAAACTGAGTGGCAAGTCAAGATATCTGCTGGTTTTATTGTTTGGAAAATAGCACCACCTGCTGGACAGATTTAATGTTGCTTGACTGAGTTGTATGGGAGGATGCAAGTTGCCTCATTTCGAGCCAGTTTCCAGGACATCTACATTGAACATACTGTTTAGTCCAGGACTAGGATTAATCTGTGTCTTGGAAACCAGACCATATAGTGTAGGAGAAAGTAAGTGATACCAGCTTGTAGCAGGCTGACTAGGCCTGAATTGTTGTTTTGTTCCTGGACAGTTTTCCATGCAGCTCCAGGTGACAGAGAACACATCAATTAGGACCAAGCCTACAAGCTGTTCACTGCTACTGATGTGAATTACATAGAGACAGAGAACTAATTGAGAAAACATATCAATGGTTCTGAATGACAACCAAATCAAATCAAATCAAATTTATTTGAAAAATACACATGGTTAGCAGATGTTAATGCGAGTGTAGCAAAATGCTTGTGCTTCCAGTTCCGACAATGTAGTAATAACCAATGAGTTATCAAACCTAACAATTCCACAACTACTACCTTATACACACAAGTGTAAAGGGATAAAGAATATGTACATAAAGATATATGAATGAGTGATGGTACAGAGCGGCATAGGCAAGATGCAGTAGATGGCATCGAGTACAGTATATACATATGAGAGATGAGATGAGTAATGTAGGGTATGTAAAGTGACATAGTTTAGTGGCTAGTGATACATTTTTTACATCAATTTCCATTATTAAAGTGGCTGGAGTTAAGTCAGTATGTTGGCAGCAGCCACTCAATGTTAGTGGTGGCTGTTTAACAGTCTGATGGCCTTGAGATAGAAGCTGTTTTTCAGTCTCTCGGTCCCAGCTTTGATGCACCTGTACTAACTTCGCCTTCTGGATGATAGCGGGGTGAACAGACAGTGGCTCGGGTGGTTGTTGTCCTTGATGATCTTTATGGCCTTCCTGTGACATCGGGTGGTGTAGGTGTCCTGGAGGGCAGGTAGTTTGCCCCCGGTGATGCGTTGTGCAGACCTCACTACCCTCTGGAGAGCCTTGCGGTTGTGGGCGGAGCAGTTGCCGTACAGGGCGGTGATACAGCCCAACAGGATGCTCTCGATTGTGCATCTGTAGAAGTTTGTGAGTGCTTTTGGTGACAAGCCGAATTACTTCAGCCTCCTGAGGTTGAAGAGGCTCTGCTACGTCTTCTTCACAATGCTGTCTGTGTGGGTTGACCAATTCAGTTTGTCCGTGATGTGTACGCCGATTAATTTAAAACTTACTACCCTCTCCACTACTGTCCCGTCGATGTGGATAGGGGGGTGCTCCCTCTGCTGTTTCCTGAAGTCCACAATCATCTCTTTTGTTGATGTTGGGTGTGAGGTTATTTTCCTCAATATACATCAACACCATGGAAATGCACAAGATTACTTTTTTTATTTTATTATATATGAGCACCTTAAATCTCTTAAAATTCAAATCAGTCAGAAAAAAATCAAAGTGAAAGTATAAATGTACAAATCAAAATCAACGTATTGAATTTTAATTCAGAACATTTGAACATCAAATCAGTTAAATCATTGTACATAAAACAGAGCAGAATGAATCATCACATCTGGGGACCATCACCACCGGCATGACTAGTATCTATGTGGACCCTACTACAGTTCAACCAGCTCAGCTATAGACTACACCAGCATGACTAGTATCTATATGGACCCTACTACAGTTCAACCAGCTCAGCTATAGACTACACCAGCATGACTAGTATATATGTCGACCCTACTACAGTTTAACCAGCTCAGCTATAGACTACACCAGCATGACTAGTATCTATGTGGACCCTACTACAGTTTAACCAGCTCAGCAGTACCAGAGAGCCAAAACCCAGGAAAGAGGGGCTGAGTGAATGTGGTCTGGACTCTGTGGAGGAGGGTCATTGTGTCAGAGACACTGTGATCCAGGTACACTCCTACTCTGGAGGACTGAGGGCCTGATGCTTTAGTCTCAACATTATTGTGTCTGAAATAATAACCATCACTAAAGCACTGTAAACTCCAGGACTTGTTATTGTATCCAAATGCTAGTTACTTCACAATAAAGAGACTCACATTGTAACAACTGTTCTCTGGTCTTGGGCTTTGGAGGCAGTACAACATCAACTATATTCACTACAGACACACAAACACATTGACAGAGAGAGGGAATGTTATCATCATACCATATTCCACATGTATATGACTAGTAGGGAACTTTCAATTGTCTAAAGTTGATGTTCTTATTATTTTCAACACACCTGTAGTGGAGATCTTGGTCCATTCTCCTTTAAGGAAGTCTTCTAGTTTCTCTCTCAGTTCAGATACAGTCTTACTCACATCTCCAAAGTACTGAAGAGGACAGACAACGATGCTGGGTAAGTCTGAAGATACACTGATACTGGAGAGAGACTGATAACTATGGAGAGGGAGCGACAGAGAGAGGGAGACAGACAGAGAGAGAACAGAACCAAATGATTGAGACGAATAGTTTCACATTAAGTTAATTTCATATCACATATAACAAGACTGTTGAGTTACCTGGAGGAAATGGATGTGATCCTCTGTGTGTGAGAGCTGCTCCAGCTCAGTGCTTCTCTTCCTCAGCTCTGCGATCTCCTGCTTCAGTTGCTCCAGGAGTCCTTCAGCTTGACTCACTTGAGACTTCACTTGGGCTCTGATCAGCTCCTTCACCTCAGAGCTCCTTCTCTCAATAGAGCGGCTCATCTCAGCAAATATCTTACCACTGCCCTTCACTGCAGAGCGCTGTTGAGAGAGAGACGGACTTGTCTTAATTTAATGAGCCATCCTCATTACACTAACACCCCCCCCCCTCCTAAAAACACATTGTGTGCCACCACAACCTCCACACAATCACATTATACAGTACCCAACACCACAGTATAATACACCATCCAGCACCACATTCCAACCGTACATCCAACCCCTCCTCTCCAGCCGTACAGACAGCCCCCCTGAGCCCCCATACCTCCTGAAACATCTCTACACTGTTGATCATTTTGTAAAACTCCATTTCAACCCTAAGGCGTCAACAGTAATGAGATTACCCTGGCAACACAGAAAAAACATGATGAACAGTCTGTCATTGCAGAAGACACCCCTCCCCAACTCCCATGTCAACCCGAGCCAACCAGCAATTGGAGTCAAGGGCTCCATGTAATACCTTCCACTGGATGACCCCTGACCTTTCCAGCACTGGGAGCTGATAGAGCACCCTCCACCTATACCCTGCCATGCTTTCAGCCCCCACAATCCCCTGCCACTGATGCCCCTTCACTCTCGCTAAGCTCCTGATGTGTCTAACCTTGACACTGAGGGTGTACAACACCTTACTTTACCTCTGAAAACTCCCCCAGGCTCAGAGTGTTAAAAGTCAGTAAGTCCTTTGGACTCTCCTGCCAGTCCCCAGTCTCTGCTCTCACTTGCAGTGGTGTAAACGGTGGTGGCCCCTCCTCAGGCTGCTCCAGCCCCCTCCTCACAGGGTCAGGCAGAGGCTCCTGGACCTCCTCCATGACTTTCTCCAGCAGCCTAAGAGACGTCAGTCCCGAATGCTGTGCCAACTCTCCCCCACCCCCCGACCAGAAAATAATTCACTAACTTGCTCGGGAGGGAGGATTCTGCCAAGTTGTTGATGATCAGCACCCTCCCTCTGTATGATACCTGGGAGAGGAGCCACCTTGCCAAATGGCTGTTGATGATGCAATGCCAAAAACCAGGCGGTTATACCTGTCTAGACTTTGGTGTCTGTTTATTGTCAGGTACTGTTTGGAGATCAACAATTGCCTTGTCAGCACACCATTCATACCCAGAGACCCACACAACCAACTACCATGAAAGTGATGGAATGAGAGAGAGAGACATTGTTACAACACTGTACACAGACATAATATAACGTTTCTTCTTCTTTGGAGTTTAACGGCAGTTGGCATCCAATATGTTGCATTACCGCCCCCAACTGGACTATAATATAAATCCATGATACTTTGTGATATAAAAGGGAAAAGGGGAAATTATGACAATACTAAATAAAACCATTTCAACTAACCCTACACTCATTAAAAACCCACTACCCCATTCCACTACTTTGACCCTATCTGCTCCTGCACCATGACAACGACCTGGGAGGATGGGACACCACCACTCAACACACCCTGGAACTCTTTTGAAGTCAAATCTCGTATGACCAAATACTTCTCTGCAGCTGCCACCACAACGTCTATATTCTGTGATTTAGGTTCCATTTCTGTGGTACAGTTGATAACCATTGCTATGAACGCTAAGAAGCCAACCTTACTGAAGCATATATCACTCGTTGGCCTATCCCAATGTGCTGGCACAGATCTACTACTCACAGGGATCCTCTCAGGATCCCTCACCCTTGACCCATCCTCCTCTACTTTCTTCACTGCCTCAGCATATGACACCTTCTGCACTACTCTGACTCTATCCACCTCAACCTGCCTCTCTCTCACCGAGCACTTCTGATCACCAGCAACATGGACACCCCTACAGTTGACACACAATTTTATCCACTAAAACTACACAATCCTCTATTCCATGAAATCCTGCACACTTCCCACATCTTGGAATCTCCCTACTACAAACTGCTGCAACATGACCATAAACGTTGCACCTGAAACCGCTCAGTGGATTCAACACAAAGACTCTAACAGGATAACTGATATCGGATAAGACAGGAGAAATACTCCAAACAGACTGACCCTAGCCCCCCGACACATAAACTAGTGCAGCATAAATACTGGAGGTTGAGACAGGAGGGGTCGGGACACATTGTGGCCCCGTCTAAAGATACCCCCGGACAGGGCCAAACAGGCAGGATATAACCCCACCCACTTTGCCAAAGCATACCCCCACACCACTAGAGGGATATCTTCAACCACCAACTTACCATCCTGAGACAAGGCCGAGTATAGCCCACAAAGATTTCCACAACCAAAGGGGCGGCACCAACCCGGACAGGAAGATCACGTCAGTGACTCAACCCACTCAAGTGACGCACCCCTCCTAAGGACGGCATGGAAGAGCACCGGTAAGCCAGTGACTCAGCCCCTGTAATAGGGTTAGAGGCAGAGAATCACAGTGGAGAGATGGGAACCGGCCAGGCAGAGACAGCAAGGGCGGTTCGTTGCTCCAGTGCCTTTCCTTTCACCTTCACACTCCTGGGCCAGACTACACTCAATCATAGGACCTACTAAGAGATGAGTCTTCAATATAGACTCAAAGTTTGAGACCGAGACTGTGTCTGGGTCTCTCGTATGGGTAGGCAGACCATTCCATAAAAATGGAGCTCTATAGGAGAAAGCCCTGCCTCCAGCTGTTTGCTTAGAAATTCTAGGGACAGTTAGGAGGCCTGCGTCTTGTGACCGTAGCATACGTGTAGGTATGTACGGCAGGACCAAATCGGAAAGATAGGTAGGAGCAAGCCCATGTAATGCTTTGTAGGTTAGCAGTGAAACCTTGAAATCAGCCCTTGCCTTAATGGGAAGCCTGTGTAGAGAGGCTAGTACTGGAGTAATATGATCACATGTTTTGGTTCTAGTCAAGATTCTAGCACCCGTGTTTAGCACTAACTGAAGATTATTTAGTGCTTTATCCGGGTAGCCTGGAAAGTAGAGCATTGCAGTAGTCTAACCTAGAAGTGACAAAAGCATGGAGTAATTTTTATGCATCATTTGTGGACAGAAAGTTTCTGATTTTTGCAATGTTACGTAGATGGAAAAAAGCTGTCCTTGAAACAGTCTTGATATGTTCGTCAAAAGAGAGATCAGGGCCCAGAGTAACGCCGAGGTCCTTCACAATTTTATTTGAGATGACTGAACAACCATCAAGATTAATTGTCAGATTCAACAGAAGATATCTTTGTTTCTTGGGACCTAGAACAAGCATCTCTGTTTTGTCTGAGTTTAAAAGCAAAACGTTTGCAGCCATCCACTTCCTTATGTCTGAAACACAGGCTTCCAGTGAGGGCAATTTTGGGGCTTCACCGTGTTTCAGCGAAATGTATAGCTGTGTGTCATCCGCATAGCAGTGAAAGTTAACATTATGTTTCCGAATGACATCACCAAGAGATAAAATATATAGTGAAAACAATAGTGGTCCTAAAATGGAACCTTGAGGAACACCAAAAATTACAGTTGATTTTTTCTCTGGGGACAAATCATCAACAGAGACAAACTGATATATTTCCGACAGATAAAATCTAAACCAGGCCAGAACTTGTCCGTGTAGACCAATTTGGTTTTCCAATCTCCAAAAGAATGTGGTGATCGATGGTATCAAAAGCAGCACTAAGGTCTAGGAGCACGAGGACAGATGCAGAGCCTCAGTCTGACGCCATTAAAAGTTAATTTACCACCTTCACAAGTGCAGTCTCAGTGTTATGATGTGGTCTAAAACCAGACTGAAGCGTTTCGTATACATTGTTTGTCTTCAGGAATGCAGTGAGTTGCCTCGCAACAGCTTTCTCTATCATTTTTGAGAGGAATTGGAGATTCAATATAGGATAGTTTTTTATATTTTCTGGGTCAAGGTTTGGCTTTTTCAAAAGAGGCTTTATTACTGCCACTTTTAGTGAGTTTGGTACACATCCGGTGGATAGAGATGTTCAACATAGGAGGGCCAAGCACAGGAAGCAGCTCTTTCAGTAGTTTAATTGGAATAGGGTCCAGTATGCAGCTTGAAGGTTTAGAGGCCATGATTATTTTCATCATTGTGTCAAGTGATATAGTACTAAAACACTTGAGTGTCTCCCTTGATCCTAGGTCCTGGCAGAGTTGTGCAGACTCACGACAACTGAGCTCTGGAGGAATACGCAGATTTAAAGAGGAGTCCGTAATTTGCTTTCTAATGATCATGATCTTTTCCTCAAAGAAGTTCATGCATTTATCACTGCTGAAGTGAAAGCCATACACTCTTGGGGAATGCTGATTTTTAGTTAGCTTTGCGACAGTATCAAAAATACATTTTGGATTGTTCTTATTTTCCTTAATTGAGTTGGAAAAATAGGATGATCGAGCAGCAGTGAGGGCTCTTCGATACTGCACGGTACTGTCTTTCCAAGCTAGTCGGAAGACTTCCAGTTTGGTGTGGCGCCATTTCCGTTCCAATTTTCTGGAAGCTTGCTTCAGAGCTCGGGTATTTTCTGTATACCAGGGAGCAAGTTTCTTATGACAAATGTTTTTAGTTTTTAGGGGTGCGACTGCATCTAGGGTATTGCTCAAGGTTAAATTGAGTTCCTCAGTAAGGTGGTTAACTGATTTTTGTATTCTGACATCCTTGGGTAGGTGGAGGGAGTCTGGAAGGGCATCTAGGAATCTTTGGGTTGTCCGAGAATTTAGAGCACGACTTTTAATGATCCTTGGTTGGAGTCTAAGCAGATTTTCTGTTGCGATTGCAAACGTAATAAAATGGTGGTCCGATAGTCCAGGATTATGAGGAAAAACATTTAGATCCGCAACATTTATTCTACGGGACAAAACTAGGTCCAGAGTATGACAGTGGCAGTGAGTAGGTCTGGAGACATGTTGGACAAAACCCAATGAGTCGATGATGGCTCCGAAAGCCTTTTGGACTGGGTCTGTGGATTTATCCATGTGAATACTAAAGTCACCAAAAATTTGAATATTATCTGCCATGATTACAAGGTCCGATAGGAATTCAGGGAACTCAGTGAAGAACGTATATGGCCCAGGAGGCCTGTAAACCGTAGCTATAAAAAGTGATTGAGCAGGATGCATAGATTTCTTGACTAGAAGCTTAAAAGAAGAAAACGTCAATTTCTTTTTGGTAAATTGAATTTATTTTTGTTAAATTGATCCGCCTTTGTGGAATGCGCGTGGGATATGGTCACTAGTGTAACCAGGAGGTGAGGCCTCAGCCATGTTTCAGTCAGGCCGATCACATTATGATCAGTGATTAATTCATTGACTATAACTGCCCTGGAAGTGAGGGATCTAATATTAAGTAGCCCTATTTTGAGATGTGAGGTATCACAATCATTTTCAATAATGGCAGGAATGGAGGAGGTCTTTATTCCAGTGAGATTGCTAAGGCAAACACCGCCATGTTTAGTTTTGCCCAACCTAGGTTGAGGCACAGACACGGTCTTAATGGGGATATCTGAGCTGCCTACACTGACTGTGCTAGTAGCAGACTCCACTAAGCTGACAGGCTGGCTAACAGCCTGCTGCCTGGCCTGCACCCTATTTCATTGTGGAGCTAGGGGAGTTAGAGCCCTGTCTATGTTGGTAGATAAGATGAGAGCACCCCTCCAGCTATGATGGAGTCCGTCACTCCTCAACAGGCCAGGCTTGGTCCTGTTTGTGGGTGAGTCCCAGAAAGAGAGCCAATTATCTACAAATTCTATATTTTGGGAGCGGCAGAAAACAGTTTTCAACCAGCGATTGAGTTGTGAGACTCCACCTTAGAGCTCATCACTCCTCTAAACTGAGAGGGGGCCAGAGGCAATTACTCTAGACCTCGCATGCAGTTCTATCTCTCCCTCCCTTCCTCTAACTTCTACCTCACTGGATCCCTCTCAGCACCCATCCCTCCCTCCGTCCCTCCCTCTACTCTCACCCCTCTGTCAGAACCGGGAAGTCCCTCCCCCTCCCACAAACTCTCTTCTGAAGAAATTAAACTGATCTGAGTCTTTGTGTCGTCTGTCTGTGTGAGAGTGAAAATCCATCCAAATGGCTCAGCAGGGAGTTCAGCTGGACCAGGACCAGTTCTGTTGTTCTGTCTGTCTGGATGTACTGAAGGAACCAGTCACCATCCCATGTGGACACAATTACTGTAGAAGCTGTATTGAGGGCTGCTGGGATCAGGAAGTTCTGAAAGGGGTCTATAGCTGTCCGCAGTGCAGAGAGACCTTCACTCCAAGGCCTAATCTGAAGAAAAATAACATGTTGGCTGAGGTGGTGGAGAAAATGAAGAAAACAGGACTCCAGGCTGCTCCCCCTCCTGCTCTGTGCTATGGTGGACCTGGAGATGTGGCATGTGACATCTGCACTGGAAGTAGAAAGCGGAAAGCCCTCATGTCCTGTCTGCCGTGTCTGGCCTCTTACTGTGAGACTCACCTCCAATCTCACTATGAATCTCCTGCTTTGAAGAAGCACAAGCTGGTCAAAGCCACCACACAACTACAGGAGAAGATCTGCTCTCATCATGACAAACTGCTGGAGGTTTACTGTCGTACCGATCAGCAGTGTATCTGTATGCTGTGTACAATGGATGAACATAAAAGCCATGATACAGTGTCAGCTGCAGCAGAGAGGACTGAGAAACAGGTAAGACTAGAACAACTTGTTGGTGACTGTCTGATAAACAAATCATTAATGATACAGTATGAACTAAGGCTGTTTGAATATGAGATCAGTCAAATTAAATGGATCCACGGCAGAACAAATATGAACACAAACCTTGAGTATATATTGAGTTTGCTCCAATGTATGACCATTTTAAAAAGTCAAACACTATTATCATTCTGAATGCCCTTTAATGAGTCCAAAGTTCAGTCTCAACCCCTTGATACATGTATGCCAACCATAAAACTATAAACATTCACCTAGCAACGAATAAATATCACATTGTAAAGGGACCATCAATATTATAGACCTTCCTCTCTATGGGCCCTATGTCACAATATTACATATATATTTTAGGCCAGTTGAGAACAAGTTCTCATTTTCAACTGCGACCTGGCCAAGATAAAGCAAAGCAATGCGACAAAAACAACACAGAGTTCCACATGGGATAAACAAACGTACAGTCAATAACACAATAGAAAAATCTGTATACAGTCTGTGCAAATGAAGTAAGGAGGTAAAGGCAATAAATAGGCCAATAACGAAAAAGTAATTACCATTTAGCAAATTACACTGGAGTGATATACAGTTTGGAGAACAAGTATTTGATACACTGTCAATTTTGCAGGTTTTCCTACTTAAAAAGCATGTAGAGGTCTGTCATTTTTATCATAGGTACTGTGAGAGACAAAAATACAAAAATACAGAAATTCACATTGCATGATTTTTAAGTTATTAATTTGCATTTTATTTCATGACATAAGTATTAGATCACCTACCAACCAGTAAGAATCCCGGCTCTCACAGACCATTAGTTTTTCTTTAAGAATACCTCCTGTTCTCCACTCATTAACTGTATTGACTGTACCTGTTTGAACTCGTTACCTGTATAAAAGCTTGGTGAGAAGGCAACAACTGTTGGCGCAATTATTAGAAAATGGAAGAAGTTCAAGATGACGGTCAATCACCCTCGGTCTGGGGCTCCATGCAAGATCTCACCTCGTGGGGTATCAATGATCATGAGGAAGGTGAGGGATCAGCCCAGAACTACACGGCAGGATCTGGTCAATGACCTGAAGAGAGCTGGGACCACAGTCTCAAAGAAAACCATTAGTAACATACTACGCCATCATGGATTAAAATCCTGCAGCGCACGCAAGGTCCCCCTGCTCAAGCCAGCACATATCCAGGCCTGTCTGAAGTTTGCCAATGACCATCTGGATGATCCAGAGGAGGAATGGGAGAAGGTCATGTGGTCTGATGAGACAAAAGTAGAGCTTTTTGGTCTAAACTCCACTCGCTGTGTTTGGAGGAAGAAGAAGGATGAGTACAACCCCAAGAACATCATCCCAACCGTGAAGCATGGAGGTGGAAACATCATTCTTTGGGGAGGCTTTTCTGCAAAGGGGACAGGACGGCTGCACCGTATTGAGGGGAGGATGGATGGGGCCATGTATCATAAAATCTTGGCCAACAACCTCCTTCCCTCAGTAAGAGCATTGAAGATGGGTTGTGGCTGGGTCTTCCAGCATGACAACGACCCGAAACACACAGCCAGGGCAACTAAGGAGTGGCTCCGTAAGAAGCATCTCAAGGTCCTGGAGTGGCCTAGCCAGTCTCCAGACCTGAACCCAATAGAAAATCTTTGGAGGAGCTGAAAGTCCGTATTGCCCAGCGACAGCCCCAAAACCTGAAGGATCTGGAGAAGGTCTGTATGGAGGAGAGGGCCAAAATCCCTGCTGCAGTGTGTGCAAACCTGGTCAAGAACTACAGGAAACGTATGATCTCTGTAATTGCAAAGAAAGGTTTCTGTTCCAAATATTAAGTTATTCTATTCTGATGTATCAAATACTTATGTCATGCAATAAAATGCAAATTAATTACTTAAAAATCATACAATGTGATTTTCTGGATTTTTGTTTTAGATTCCGTCTCTCGCAGTTGAAGTGTACCTATGATAACAATTACAGACCTCTACATGCTTTGTAAGTAGGAAAACCTACAAAATCGGCAGTGTATCAAATACTTGTTCTCCCCACTGTACGTGCAGATGAGGATGTGCAAGTAGAAATACTGGTATACAAAAGAGCAGAAAAAAAATACAATATGGGGATGAGGTAGGTACATGTAGTTGGTTGGATGGGCTATTTACAGATGGGCTGTGTACAGCTGCAGCGATCGGTAAGCTGCTCTGTAAGCTGACGCTTAAAGCTAGTGAGGGAGATATAAGTCTCCAACTTATATCCAACGATTTTTGCAATTCGTTCCATTCATTGGTAGCAGAGAACTGGAAGGAAAGGAGGCCAAAGTAGGTGTTGGCTTTGGGGATGACCAGTGAAATATACCTGCTGGAGTGCGTAATGTGGGTGGGTGTTGCTATGATGACCAGTGAGCTGAGATAAGGTGGAGCCTTACCTAGCAAAGACTTATAGATGACCTGGAGCCAGTGGGTTGGTGACGACTATGTAGCGAGGACCAGCCAACGAGAGCATACAGGTCGCAGTAGTGGGTAGTATATGGGGCTTTTGTGACAAAACGGATGGCACTGTGATAGACAGCATCCAATTTGTTGAATAGAGTGTTGGAGGCTGTTTTGTAAATTACATCGCCAAAGTCAAGGATCGGTAGGATAGTCAGTTTTACGAGGTTATGTTTGGCAATTTGAGTGAAGGAGGTTTTGTTGCGAAATAGGAAGCCAATTATAGATTTAACTTTGGATTGGAGATGCTTAATGTGAGTCTGGAATGAGAGTTTACAGTCTAACCAGACACCTAGGTATTTGTAGTTGTCCATATATTCTAAGTCAGAACCATCCAGAGTAGTGATGCTGGTCGGTTGCGGGCAGCAATCGGTTGAAGAGCATGCATTTCGTTTTACTAGCATTTAAGAGCAGTTAGAGGCCACGGAAGGAGTGTTGGATGGCGTTGAAGCTTGTTTGGAGGTTTGTTAACACAGTGTCCAAAGAAGGGACAGATATATACACAGAATGGTGTCATCTGCGTAGAGGTGGATTCAAGAATCACCCGCAGCAAGAGCGACATCATTGATATATACAGAGAAAAGAGTCGGTCCTAGAATTGAACACTGTGGCACACCCATAGAGACTTCCAGAGGTCCGGAGAACAAGCCCTCTGATTTTACACACTGAACTCTATCTGAGAAGTAGTTAGTGAATCAGGCAAGGCAGTCATTAGAGAAACCAAGGCAGTTGAGTTTGCCGATAAGAATACAGTGATTGACAGAGTCAAAAGCCTTGGCCAGGTCGATGAATCAATTCAAATGTATTTATATAGCCCTTCGTACATCAGCTGATATCTCAAAGTGCTGTACAGAAACCCAGCCTAAAACCCCAAACAGCAAGCAATGCAGGTGTAGAAGCACGGTGGTTAGGAAAAACTCCCTAGAAAGGCCAAAACCAAGGAAGAAACCTAGAGAGGAACCAGGCTATGTGGGGTGGCCAGTCTTCTTCTGGCTGTGCCGGGTGGAGATTATAACAGAACATGGCCAAGATGTTCAAATGTTCATAAATGACCAGCATGGTCCAATAATAATAAGGCAGAACAGTTAAAACTGGAGCAGCAGCACGGCCAGGTGGACTGGGGACAGCAAGGAGTCATCATGTCAGGTAGTCCTTAGGCATGGTCCTAGGACTCAGTTCCTCCGAGAGAGAAAAAGAAAGAGAAAGAGAGAATTAGAGAGAGCACACTTAAATTCACACAGGACACCGAATAGGACAGGAGAAGTACTCCAGATATAACAAACTGACCCTAGCCCCCCAACACATAAACTACTGCAGCATAAATACTGGAGGCTGAGGAGGGGTCAGGAGACACTGTGGCCCCATCCGAGGACACCCCTGGACAGGGCCAAACAGGAAGGATATAACCCCACCCACTTTGCCAAAGCACAGCCCCCACACCACTAGAGGGATATCTTCAACCACCAACTTACCATCCTGAGACAAGGCTGAGTATAGCCCACAAAGATCTCCGCCACGGAGACGGCTGCGCAGTACTGTCTTTTATCGATGGAGGTTATGATATTGTTTTGGACCTTGACCGTGACTGAGGTGCACCCGTGACCAGCTCAGAAACCAGATTGCATAGCGGAGGAGGTATGGTGGGATACGAAATGGTCGGTGATCTGTTTGTTCACAGGCTTTCAAAGACTTTAGAAAGGCAGGGCAGGATGGATATAGATCTATAACAGTTTGGGTCGAGAGTGTCTCCCCCTTTTGATGACAGCTTTCCAATCTTTAGGAATCTCAGATTATTTGAAAGAGCGGTTGAACAGACTAGTAATAGGGGTTACAACAATGGCGGCTGATAGTTTTAGGAAGAGACGGTCCAGATTGTCTAGCCCAGCTTAGTTGTACGCCCAATTTTTCAGTTTTTGATTTGTTAAAAAAGTTTGAAATATCCAATAAATGTCGTTCCACTTCATGATTGTGTCCCACTTGTTGTTGATTCTTCACAAAAAAATACAGTTTTATATCTTTATGTTTGAAGCCTGAAATGTGGCAAAAGGTCGCAAAGTTCAATGGGGCCGAATACTTTCGCAAGGCACTGTAACACCATCCTCTACTCCTTCACATCTCTTACACACTCATCCATCTGCTAAAACACCATCCTCTACTCCTTCACATCTCTTACCAACTCATCCATCTGCTAAAACACCATCCTCTACTCCTTAACATCTCTTACCAACTCATCCATCTGCTAAAACACCATCCTCTACTCTACCCAACTGCTCCTTGAGCTGAGAAACAAGATGTGATTGACCAAGGACTGAGGGTCCGTCTCAGCGGAGGGAGAGAGCAGCAGACTGAGGGTCAGTCTCAGCGGAGGGAGAGAACAGCAGACTGATGGTCAGTCTCAGTGGAGGGAGTGTTATATAAATATTCATACACATAGCTCATATAAACAAAGACATTCCGTCGTAAGAACACATACACCCAGCCATAAGACTGACCCCCTCTTCCTTATATAAACACACATCTCATCTCCCTCTAACTGGCCGGTCCCAAGAGCAAAGAACTTTTGCTGTGCACCAATGGGGCCCGCTCTGGCTAGAGCAAGGCCCGCCTCCAACCCTCCGACCAGTCAAGAAGACCGAAACGACAAGACTCCACCTACTTTATTCTATGTATAAAAATGTATGTAACCATTGTATAGGCCTCTTTTTCACCTGGCTCCTTGCCGAGTTATGTGAACTAGGTCCGTGCACGTAAAACTGCGGGACAAGATATCTCTGACTCATTAAAACTGTCTTTCGTTACAACTGAAATCCACTCTGTCCAGCGTCCGTGATTTGGTCTCAACTCTCCAGTATTTGAACACTAACAGAATTGGTAGCAGAGTTTGGTTGTTCTTGAATTCGATCTATTATAAGTTAGTGTGAGAGGACGAGACTGATCACGGCTAAAAAATCAGACGGAAGAGTGACTTCCCCAGCCATTCATCTTGCCTCAGGAAATCTGATCGGAGCGCTCTATATAAAGGTGAGCAGAGCCCGTTATATCGAAATCTGCATATTGTATTATAGCCTAAACCAAATTTTGATCAGAAAGTACTGGGCGTGAGTATGAATCGGTGCCCAAATTTTTTACATAAGAACCTAAGACATTGATTAAAGATATCTTGTTTTGTAAAAAAAAAAATATATATATATATATATATTCTTATTAATGGGCCTATACTCAGTTATTTTAATAGGAATGTGTGAATTGTGATTGACCAATGTGTTAAATTCCTCCAGGGACCCTATTTGTTCTGAAATCTGCATAGAAAACTGTCCTAATTATATATGTATTGGGTTGTGTATAGAGGTGACGTTAAATAGTGGCTGTGTTTTAACACGTAATGGACACAATTATGGATGTTGGAAATTCAATGAGAATTTCATACGAATGAATGAATTATAGATGAACCGAATCTGCAAGTAAGGTCTTGTGAAGGTGTGGTTATAGATGAACCGAATCTGCAAGTAAGGTCTTGTGGAGGTGTGGTTATAGATTAACCGAATCTGCAAGTAAGGTCTTGTGGAGGTGTGGTTATAGATGAACCGAATCTGCAAGTAAAAATGTCCTATTTTTGATACGTTCTATACTATCGAATATAGTCTTGTGGAGGTGGGGTTATAGTTGAATTATGGATGAACCGGATCTGCAAGTAAAATCTCCTGTTGATACACATAACATCGAATAGGTCTTGTGGAGGTGTGGTTGGATTGAATGAATCTGCATGAAAAATGCCCTATTAAAAAAGCTGTGTATTATTTAATAGGTTTTGTAAGAGGTGTAGTCGAGTAGATACAGGATATGTAAGTTTGGCGTTCCACAAGACAGAGATCGGGAATGATGTGGCTATTGCACATCAAACAATAAACATAATATGAACCAGAGTTGACATTCCATGATTTGGAGATGGGGGAAATTAAATTGAAAGAAACGTTTGTCGCGGAGTAGGTTGGGACACGTAACTGGGCTATTAGGCACACGTGCTGAAAGACAAAGCCACCTTAGTATCGAATGGCCGTGCAACTTTGACAGCAGCCGGGCTGGAATACTGATTTTCGTTTTTTTTCATTCCTGTTGATATTGCCTAAAGTTTAAAATTATTCTGACAATTGCTATAGAATCGCTGGAATTTACTGATATAAGTTCATAAAGGAACTTACTGAATTGTTTCTAGAAAGTATTTAAATAAGCCGCCGAGCTTAGTACAGACTTTGTTTTACAGACGCTAAAAGCTACACACTGATTTTGGGGTTTTTCTATTCTATCCATATTTCCTAAATATATAGAATTATTCTGACAATTGCTATAGAATCGCTCGAATTTACTGATATAAGTTCATAAAGGAATTTACTGAATTGTTTACAGAAAGTATTTAAATAATTCACTGAACAACTCTTAGTTGTCTAGAAATTCTATCTATATTTCCTAAAGAGCTAGAATTACTCTGAAAATTGTTATAGAACCGCATATATTCACTGATATATTGTTCCAAAAGGAAATCGCAGAATCATTTATAGAAAATACCTAAACGAATCGCTGAACAAATTCAAATAAAATACCGGTGAAATACACACGTGGCGGGCGTCACATACTGATAACCCCCTTTGTCTCGACCAGGGACAGGCTAAGCATACAACGATAGAAATAAACACCACATAGTAAGAATTGAATATACCTAAATAACGCATTATACACATTATCAGACGAACTAGATAAAATGTCTGCAGCTACCACGCCCAAACTAAAATTCAATGATTATTTAGATCAGAGTATGATTGATAGAGCGGGAGGTAAAAAACAGTATGGGAAAGTGGAGAAAGTGTGGAAAGGATTACGGATAAGATGGACACAAGCAGGTTATTTTAGCGGAGGACCACCTACAGGGGGGAAACTCCAAGATATGCAGACAGAATTAGAGGACGCAGTAGAGCATGCAAAAGCGAGTGAGGCGGAGAGAAACAACATACACAGGTTCAAAAAAGTAGGTACAAGAGAGAGAGAGAGAGCAGAGGGGGAGCTCAAGATAGGTACATGGGCCATACAGGAGAGTAGGAGGGTGCTGCCCAAAAACACACCAGACATGATGGGCGTGGCTATTGTGGCGTCGGGGGATGTTAAAGCTCCGCCTGAGAACTTGCCCACGGCTCCCCCTGTGGCCGTTTCTCCCTCACTATATCCACAATTGACAATGGAGGCAGTTCAGCCCCAGCCATACTCAAAGGGACAAAATCACCGGAGCCCGTCACACAACCCATTCCTGCCCAGGGCACCTCCCACAATACAGGCTCCAGTTCTGAGAATAGACCAAGGGGAGTTAAAAGGGGAAATTACCCTGGGGATAACGGCTGGCCATATGGTATGTGAACAGTTCGAAACTGGGATTCCAGGAGCAGGAGACCTCCCCCAGGAACGGAGGCCGCAATGCTCCTCTGTGAACTCTCTCACCTCTGAAACCAGAGGACACTTACAAACAAGATTAGATTCAAACCACTTCTATCAGACGGATAGGGAGGACTGTCATCAGAACATGGATATCGAAAACGAAGAAGAAATTGACATGGTGCTCACCCCAGCTCCGATGGGAGCTCCAAACGTGACTAAGATGCAGGAGCTGCTGAAATCATCAATAGCTCGAGCTAAGGAACTCAGGGAGCTAATAGCTAACCAGGATAACAACAGAGAGGGAGCCTACCGTGTGGAAGGCATAATGAGAGGAACAGTAACCAAAGTTACCGAATCAATGGGGTCCGAAACACTCCGTCGGTCCTCCAGAATTGCTGATAGAAGAGAGCGAGAGCAGGAGATGGCAGGACAGTACCCCCTGCGACCGACACCAGGTGATGCACACACTGTGGAGTACCAGCCCTGGAAAATGACTGATTTAACAACACTGATGGGACAGATGCCTAGCCTACATGGAGGAGCTTCAGCGTGGCTACATCAACTGCAGACACTTACGTCAGGCCTGCAACTCTGCCTAGGAGACATGAAAGCACTTCTAGCAAGAGCCACCGACCACGGAACCATGGAGGCCCTCATGACAGCAGCTGACCTTGGATGGCGGGCCCCAACACTGCCCATAGACCACTTCCGTACCAGATTATGGGAAGTTCTACGGAGAGCATACCCTACAGAAAGAAACCATGCCACCTTATCCTCCTTCACAATCAACCCAGGTGAGCAACCTGCAGCATACCTGGACAGGGCTAAGACCACATGGAGATCGGTCCACGAAGAACCATTCGATCACACTGATACCACACTCAGCATGTGGAAGGAAATGGTGGTCAACGGGTGTCCTGGAGATGTTAAAACCAAACTCAGAGGAACGGTAGGGTTGATTGCACTTCCTCTGACCCAATTCAATACGCATGTGCACCACCATGTGACCCAGCACAACAAGGAAAGAGGGGGTGCTGAGAGCCAGGTGCAGTCCCTCCAGGTACAACTCCTGAAACTCCAATTGAAGGAAGCACAACAAGGAGAAAAACCTAAGAAACAGATGGTGGCGGAAGAAACGAAGGAGCCGGGAACCAAAACAGACATCTCCCAAATAGTGGCCCAGACTGTCGCTCAGATGATCCAACAGCAGGCAGCCTCACTCACGGCCACTAGGGGGGCCCAACCACCCCAATACCCTCCCCCACAGCAGTATATCCTGCAACAACAACACCCAGTATGGGCTCGACGGGGTCCCTACACTGGACAACACAGAGGGGGAAACCCACCTCTGCAACATCAGCAACCAGGACCCACACCCATGCATCAGCAACAGCCAGCATACAACCACCCAGAATCTAGCCACATGCAGCAGGAGCAGCAAGATTACAACCAACCCTCCCACTTCAACACCTGAGCACCCAGTAAGAATGATGAGGATGCCACTCCTGCCGATGACCACACTGTCTGAAGCCCAAGAAGTGTACTGGCTAAAATGCCTACCCACAGGGCCTGCCACCCCTCACATCCAGTTTAAGTTCAACCAACTGAAAGCTCAAATCTACACTCTGCACCCATATAAGACTCCCCAAGCTGAGATCCATTGCACACTCAATGCAACAGAAACTGATGACTGCCTCTACACTGCAGACTGGGACGAAGACATGATGCACCTGACCCCACCTATCAGGTGTTGTACCATTGGGTGTGGCCCAGAGGGGGTGGCAGCACCGGTCATCCTACGATCAAGGAACCTCCATGCACCCCTGGCCTGGACGGCTGAAGCATCAACAGCCATAGCATTCCTGAAAACAGATCTATCAGCGGCAGCAGCTCTGACTGCACCTGACTACAAGAACAAGTTCCAGTTGGATGTTTCTGAAAGGGAAGGATTCACCTCATCCGTCCTATTCCAGAAACAAGAGGGGGAGAGAAGGGTCTTGATGTACTACTCTTCAAACTTGACCACATTGAGGTAGGACAGTCAACATGCTCCAGATACGTTGCTGCAGTAGCAAAAGCTATTGAAAAAACAGCTCACCTCGTGATGGCACCCTTCAATCAGCCATCATCCCTCAACCAGCATCGGCCAAATTAGCTGAAATCATCGGATTGACGCAGGTCCTCATCAGAGGAAAAGGAAAGACTGAATATCTATACAGACTCAGCCCATGCCCATGAAGCAGGCCACACTGATGGACCCAGAACTTTTATGAGGAACACATGGCCCCACACACGAAGGCAAACTAAAGACCCTCCAAAAAGGCCTCGCACATCTGGTGGCACCCTCACATAAAAAATATGACTGACTTATTTTATGACGATGATTTATTTTGTGACGAATGCAATGGTTGTGACAGACACAACCCAAAGACACCATATCAAACACCAATGGGCTCATACGTAATACCTAATGCATGTTTTCAGGATATTAGTATAGACTACACCGACATGGGCACCGAAGATTTATCTAAAGGCAAACTCTATCTCCTAGTCATAGTAGATAGGTTCTCCAAATGGGTAGAGGCAATAATAACAAAAGGGGAGGATGCTAGGTCAGTCTTTAAGTGGCTACAAACCAAATTAATACCCAGGTATGGCATCCCAAGACAAATCCAATTTGACAAATGGCTCACATTTAACAAACACCTGAGACAGGTGGAAGAAAGATTTGGCATAACCCACATATTTGGATCTGTGTACAGGCCCCAATCCCAAAATCTGGTGGAACGTCAAACCAAAAGCTAAGATAGCTTTGGGATAATGACTGGTAGAGTCATGCATGGTCCACCAAGGGAGGGAGGTCATATGCCCGCCCTTGATGTACAACAAATTGTAATGTCTAATTATGTGAAAAAACTGACGGTTCTCGCTGCAGCACTCTCTACCCAGGTTCACAAGGTCCAGGAGGGGGAGCTGCCGGGGGACACGCCACTACTGAAGGTAAAGGTTGGTGACGGGGTGAGGGTTACAGTCCACAAGAGAAAGTGGCTGGAACCCAGGTGGACTGGACCGTACGAAGTGAAGGAGGTTACTTCACACTCAGTCCAGGTCAAAGGTAAATCAGGCACACCTTGACACCGCCTTACACATTGCACCCCAGCCCCAATTCCTTCTAGAACACTGACTGAAGTCAGAGCTGATTTGAGCGGCCTAAATTCGATTCCAAATGAAGACACTCCTTCCTCAGGTGATGCGGCATCAAACTCCGCCTCCCCTGAGAAGGGAACCTCGCCCAGTTAGAGGGACATTTCTCCCTCTCTGGGTGAGGCTGGGGATATCTGGTCCCTTATTTGTGATATTCATACTGATATTTGGAGTAACCCTAGGACTTTCACATGGTTAATTGAACAACTATTTCACCCTGCCACATCACATACACCAACCCCTACACATGTCCCTAACTCCTTTCCTGATATCACTCCCTCCAATCACTCCCGTCCCAAACGTAGCACTACACCTACAGACCCACCATGCAAACCAGACAAGGTTAGGAGCACCACCTTATGTATACCCACGATTGCAACCGCCACCTTTCTGCTATAGTTTTCACGTCTAATAGACGTGAAGAGGGGGATTTGTTATATAAATATTCATACACATAGCTCATATAAACAAAGACATTCCGTCGTAAGAACACATACACCCAGCCATAAGACTGACGTTTCAGACAAAACAACTTACATACACTAACACAACATTAAACAAAACTATAAACACACACAGTACAACAATTACATATTATGTTAAAAAACACAAATTATGTTAAAAAACACAAAAAAACAGCTGTCCTAAAGACAATTACACTCTACTATATTTACAATGATCAAGTGTTTAAACTCCACCAACGAATATAGATCATCAAATTTAAAATGTTCAGGAGAGAATTCCAGGACCACGGAGCTGAGTAACTAAAACTATTTCTACCATGACCTGTTCTAATTTTTGTTACTGTTAGAAGCAAATGAGAATAAGACTGTAATTGATATTTATTTACCGACCTGATTAAAAAAGAACAAAGATAAAATGTCATTTTACCCAATATAGCCTTATAAACCGAAGTCGGATCCTCTCCTTGTTCGGGCGACGCTCGGCGTCGCCGGTCTCATAGCCATCGTTTTCCATTTCCCTCTTTTTACTTGTTGTGTATTTAACCCTCTGTTCCCTCTGTTCCCCCCATGTCTTTGTGTGGGATTGTTTATTGAAGTGCTCGTGCACGTTCCCCGTGAGCACACGATGGGTTATTTTTGTGCCCATTTATCTTGTTGTTCTGGATGCCGTTGGTTTTGCTTAATAAATCTTTGGTTATTACCCAGTTCTGCTCTCCTGCGCCTGACTTCTCTGCCACCACTTACTGCTACAGTTTAAGCCTACGCAAGGTCAATGACGACCAGCCAATGGCGCTGTAGAGATCACAATGATGTGTTTGACGTTTTTGATTGGTAATGAACCTGAGGGCTGAATGATATACTGAATAAAGGGTAGTGGTTGAGGCCTGCATATATATATATATATATATATATATATATAACATCTCTAAAACTGCCAGTAATGTACATCGTACCAGCTCCTTCCTGGCCTCCAGAGAAAAACAAGCCTTATGCCAGTAATAAAAACCTATTCTCAGCCAGAGCTTCCTTATCAAGTTCCTTATCAAGTTCTCCACATGAACAGTGAAGCTCAGTTTGACATCAACCCACACACCCAAATATGTATACACTTTGACTGGCTCTATACTATGTCCAGCCAATGTAGCAATGACATGATTAGTAACATGCCTGGCATTTGAAATTCAGAACCGGCTTCAAATCATACAGTTTCTGTTGTATGATGTTAAATGCTCTTAGGGCATTTTCAAAAGATAAAGATAAACTACTACCACTTGAATAAAGAACAGTATAATCTGCATAAAAATGAACATCTGCTGATAACCCAATGTTGTTGATATACAAAAGACACAATAGTGGGCCCAAAATACAACCTTGCAGAACACTTGAGCACAACTCTATGGATTTATAACCATCCTCCATTACACATTGTGTATGATTTGATAGGTAATTTAAAAACCAATCTAGATCATGACCTGTAATTCCACCAAGTAGTTGGAGAAGCATCTAATTTGCACTCTCGTGAGAAGAAACTAATATAGAAACTCTTAATTTAACCTTAGCACTAACACAGCATGGTCCATGGTGTCAAAAGCCTTCGACAAATCAATAAAGACAGACACACTTCTTATCAAGAGCACAGTGGATGTCATTTAAAACCGTCCATGTTGCTGAAACAGTGCTGTGGCCAGACCTAAAGCCTGACTGCATTCCATTTAAGATGTTGTTTTCTTGGAGGTAGGCCTTCAGCTGCCTACTAACTAAGGACTCCAGTACCTTTGACAGTACAAACAATATTGATATGGGTCAATAGTTGTCAAGTAGCGAAGGATCTCCACCTTTCAGGAGAGGCAGTACAAAAGCAGATTTCCATAACTTGGGGATTTCCTTAACGTCAAGCGTGAGCTAAAAACATATAGGGGGGAGTAATGATGTCAGCAGCTAGGTGGAGGAAGCGGGGGTCTAGTTCATCAGGGCCAGGGGATTTCTTTCTAGCAATTTCTTTCACGGCTTTACACACTTCGGAACCAGAGAAGGGTGAGAAGGAGAACCTGGCGAAAACTGCCTGCATCTATTAAATGCTTATTCAAAGCTTTCAGAATGGAGGTTCTCTCAGTTACAACCTGAGTGTCCACCAACAATAGTTTGGGAAGCTGTGAATCTTCTTTTCACTCCAAACCTTTCACTTCTTGCCAAAATGTGGAGGGATTATTTAAATGATCTGAAGTAGATTTCAGGTAGTGGTCTGCTTTCACTTTTCAGATCAAAGCCACGCCCATATTTCAAAGACGTTTAAAAGCCATCCAATCACCCGCTGACCCTCTTGCTTTAGCCCATATAGCATTTTGTTCCCTTATGATTTTAGTAAGTTCCTCAGTAAACCAGGGGTTCTCTCTGCCCTTAAACCTGAATTTATTTAAAGGGGCCTATTGCATACATCCTGGAATACGTTGTGCATGTAACAAAAGGCTAGTTCAACATCAGGGATTCATTCCATTCAATAGATAGATACATCATGTAAAAAACCTTGATTATCAAACCCCTTCCAGTGTCCTTTCGTAATGACATGTGGAGAATGCTTCGGAATTTTACCATCTCTCACACAGGCAGTAGCACAGTGATCACTTACATCGATGGAACAGTAGTGGAGAGGGTAGTAAGTTTTAAGTTCCTCGGCGTACACATCACAGACAAACTGAATTGGTCCACCCACACAGACAGCATCGTGAAGAAGGCGCAGTAGCGCCTCTTCAACCTCAGGAGGCTGAAGAAATTTGGCTTGTCACCAAAAGCACTCACAAACTTCTACAGATGCACAATCGAGAGCATCCTGTCGGGCTGTATCACCGCCTGGTACGGCAACTGCTCCACCCACAACCGTAAGGCTCTCCAGAGGGTAGTGAGGTCTGCACAACGCATCACCGGGGGCAAACTACCTGCCCTCCAGGACACCTACACCACCCGATGTCACAGGAAGGCCATAAAGATCATCAAGGACAACAACCACCCGAGCCACTGCCTGTTCACCCCGCTATCATCCAGAAGGCGAGGTCAGTACAGGTGCATCAAAGCTGGTACCGAGAGACTGAAAAACAGCTTCTATCTCAAGGCCATCAGACTGTTAAACAGCCACCACTAACATTGAGTGGCTGCTGCCAACACACTCACTCAACTCCAGCCACTTTAATAATGGGAATTGATGGGAAATTATGTAAAATATATCACTAGCCACTTTAAACAATGCTACCTAATATAATGTTTACATACCCTACATTATTCATCTCATATGTATATGTATATACTGTACTCTATATCATCTACTGCATCTTTATGTAATACATGTATCACTAGCCACTTTAACTATGCCACTTTGTGTACATACTCATCTCATATGTATATACTGCACTCAATACCATCTACTGTATCTTGCCTATGCCGCTCTGTACCATCACTCATTTATATATCTTTATGTACATATTCTTTATCCCCTTACACTTGTGTCTATAAGGTAGTAGTTTTGGAATTGTTAGCTAGATTACTTGTTGGTTATTACTGCATTGTCGGAACTAGAAGCACAAGCATTTCGCTACACTCGCATTAACATCTGCTAACCATGTGTATGTGACAAATAAAATTAGATTTGATTTGATTTATGTCATTTGTAAAAAAAAATAAATTCCAGAAGCATTAAAATAATGAAGAGTATTGGTTAAAATCCAATCAGTCAAAGAGGATTTCAGAGGATACTTTATATTCAACCTCATTACACTGTTGACAATCTGAGTGAGATTGTAGGTATTGCATAGAATTTTGAGATGATCAGAACTAGATGTTAACCAATCCTGATTCAGATCACCCATCAGGACTAACTCAGAGTTGACATGCTGTGATAATCTGAAAATACAACCCAGAGAGCCAGCAGTAGCATATGATCTATAACAACAAGATACAACAATACCTAAAGATGAGCCAACAGTAGCATATGATCTATAACAACAAGATACAACAATACCTAAAGATGAGCCAACAGTAGCATATGATCTATAACAACGAGATACAACAATACCTAAAGATGAGCCAACAGTAGCATATGATCTATAACAACAAGATACAACAATACCTAAAGATGAGCCAACAGTAGCATATGATCTATAACAACAAGATACAACAATACCTAAAGATGAGCCAACAGTAGCATATGATCTATAACAACAAGATACAACAATACCTAAAGATGAGCCAGCAGTAGCATATGATCTATAACAACAAGATACAACAATACCTAAAGATGAGCCAGCAGTAGCATATGATCTATAACAACAAGATACAACAATACCTAAAGATGAGCCAACAGTAGCATATGATCTATAACAACAAGATACAACAATACCTAAAGATGAGCCAACAGTAGCATATGATCTATAACAACAAGATACAACAATATCTAAAGATGAGCCAACAGTAGCATATGATCTATAACAACAAGATACAACAATATCTAAAGATGAGCCAACAGTAGCATATGATCTATAACAACAAGATACAACAATACCTAAAGATGAGCCAACAGTAGCATATGATCTATAACAACAAGATACAACAATACCTAAAGATGAGCCAACAGTAGCATATGATCTATAACAACAAGATACAACAATTCCTTAAAGATTAGCCAACAGTTGCAGATGGTCTATAACAACAAGATACAACAATACCTAAAGATGAGCCAGCAGTAGCATATGATCTATAACAACAAGATACAACAATATTTAAAGAGGAGCCAGCAGTAGCATATGATCTATAACAACAAGATACAACAATACCTAAAGATGAGCCAGCAGTAGCATATGATCTATAACAACAAGATACAACAATATCTAAAGATGAGCCAACAGTAGCATATGATCTATAACAACAAGATACAACAATACCTAAAGATGAGCCAACAGTAGCATATGATCTATAACAACAAGATACAACAATATCTAAAGATGAGCCAACAGTAGCATATGATCTATAACAACAAGATACAACAATATTTAAAGAGGAGCCAACAGTAGCATATGATCTATAACAACAAGATACAACAATATCTAAAGATGAGCCAACAGTAGCATATGATCTATAACAACAAGATACAACAATACCTAAAGATGAGCCAGCAGTAGCATATGATCTATAACAACAAGATACAACAATATCTAAAGATGAGCCAACAGTAGCATATGATCTATAACAACAAGATACAACAATACCTAAAGATGAGCCAACAGTAGCATATGATCTATAACAACAAGATACAACAATACCTAAAGATGAGCCAGCAGTAGCATATGATCTATAACAACAAGATACAACAATATTTAAAGAGGAGCCAGCAGTAGCATATGATCTATAACAACAAGATACAACAATACCTAAAGATGAGCCAACAGTAGCAGATGGTCTATAACAACAAGATACAACAATACCTAAAGATGAGCCAGCAGTAGCATATGATCTATAACAACAAGATACAACAATACCTAAAGATGAGCCAGCAGTAGCATATGATCTATAACAACAAGATACAACAATATTTAAAGAGGAGCCAAGGTTAAGGTTCCCAAAACTCGAGGGAGAAACAGTCATATATTTCCTCATTCACAGAGCAAGCGTGTGGTTTCTCCCAAAACTCGAGGGAGAAACAGTCATATATTTCCTCACTCACAGAGCAAGCGTGTGGTTTCTCCCACGTGCTTGAACAACAGCAACATGAACAACAGCAACATGTTACTTATTGCCTCATCGTTTGACCTGAGAGAAACACAGCACTAAGCAATCTAAGACATGTAGCCAACACAAACTCAACTCAAACTCTCATTAAATGAGCTATGAATTCATATAAAAAAATTTCCTAAATAATAATACAAACATAACAAATATTACTAATCAAATATTCCAACAGCAGATAATTTAACAAGTCAGCGATGTAGAGGGAGAGAGAGAGTGTCGAGGGCATCTGTACCAGACTGGGAGAGACAGACCAGGACAGGCGGGGGGGGGGAACCTGTACCAGACTAGGAGAGACAGACCAGAGCAGGTGGGGAGCAGTGCAGCAGGTAACAGGGTATGTGAGAGTGTCCAGAGATGAGTCTTTCCTTGGAGCAGGACATAGAGCAGAACTAGGACGGCATCATACTTTCTGCACTACAGAAACTACAGGACCAGTCAAAAGTTGGGACACACCTGACAGACAATCAGACAATCAGATGAGAAAAAAATGATAGTCCCACTAAGCCCAAACCAGATAGGATGGTGTATCGCTGCAGAATGCTCTGGTAGCCATACTGGTTAAGTGTGCCTTGAATTCGAAATATCACCGACAGTGTCACCAGCAAATCACCCCCACACCATCACACCATCTCCTATCAAGTGAAATGCAAATGACTATCAATTACTGCAAAGAAACCACAACTAAAGGACACCAATAATAATAAGAAAATTGCTTGGGCCAAGAAACACAAGCGATGGACATTAGACCTGTGGAAATCTGTCCTTTGTTCTGATGAGTCCAAATGTAATATTTCTGGTTCCAACAGCCGTGTCTTTGTGAGACGCAGGGTAGGTGAACAAATGATCTCTGCATGTGTGGTTCTCACTGTGAAGCATGGAGGAGGAGATGTGTTGGTGCTCTGCTGGTGACACTGTCAGTAATTTATTTAGAATTCAAGGCACACTTAACCAGCATAGCTACCACAGCATTCTGCAGTGATTCGCCATCCCATCTGGATTGCGCTTAGTGGGATCATTTGTGGGATCATTTGTTTTTCAACGGGACAATGACCCAACACACCTCCAGGCTGTGTAAGGGCTATTTGACCATGAAGGAGAGTGATGGAGTGATGCATCAGATGACCTGGCCTCCACTTGATTTGTTTAACACGTTTTTGGTTACTATGTGATTCCATGTGTTATTTCATAGTTTTGATGTCTTCACTATTATTCTACAATGTAGAAAATAGTAAAAATAAAGAAAAACCCTTGAATGAGTAGGTGTGTCCAAACTTTTGACTGATACTGTATGTTAAGGGGATCTTTCACCCCAATAGCAAAGGTTCATACCTCTAAATACCATCTCATTAGATGGAGCCATTTCCCCCCATTAGTTTGGGATTCAGACCTGCAGTCATCTTGATTTCAGACTACTTTGGAGAAGTGTTCCACAGGCAGTAAATCTGTTGTAGAATAAATGGAACCTGGATCCATTTCATTCTATTAACATGGTGTATGTGTGTTATAGCAGTAATGGGGTTAAACTGATATTAAAATGACAACTCCATAGATGGTACCAGGTCAGTGGAGTTCCTACAGTTCCTACAGTTCCGACAGTACTGATCAACATAGCTGACCTGATGCAGAGGTGGACCAGTGATGTTTTCCTCTCAGTGGTGAGGCCCTCTTCACCTGTTGTGATCTGTCCAACAAATATCCCCGGTGAAGCCAGGGTCCTGTCTCATCCAACACTTCAATGACTGTTATGGAAGTGAGCATTATCTAACATTAACTATTTTGTCTTATGAAATTATGTAGAAAAAGAATGTCATTAATGAGGGAATAAAATAAGTCCAGTACAACCATTACCTCTCTTTCACATCCCTCTATCATCGCTCCATGGGGGAGTCCAACCATTACCTCTCTCCTCTTTCACATCCCTCTATCATCATTCCATGGGGGAGTACAACCATTACCTCTCTCCTCTCTCACATCCCTCTATCATCACTCCATGGGGGAGTACAACCATTACCTCTCTCCTCTTTCACATCCCTCTATCATCACTCCATGGGGGAGTACAACCATTACCTCTCTCCTCTTTCACATCCCTCTATCATCACTCCATGGGGGAGTACAACCATTACCTCTCTCCTCTTTCACATCCCTCTATCATCACTCCATGGGGGAGTACAACCATTACCTCTCTCCTCTTTCACATCCCTCTATCAGGGGAGTGGACAAGTTCACATTTAGAAAGGAGAGATCATTGGGACACACCCCATGTGTCCTGATAACTACAGGAATGAAACCATATTGAGGGTGTCTGTTTTCTATAGAGAGAGAGAGAGAGAGAAAGAGAGCGAGAGAAAGAGATAGAAAGAGAGCGAAAGAGAGAACATCAGGTAAAGTTGTGGAGATGAGGGAATATGTGATTAGAACCCCTCCAGTCTGGTTAACCAAAGTTAGGTCCAGTATGGACTATCAATACAAGTCACCATTTAGAATGTGATCCAGTTCAATGGGTCTGAACTGAACTGGGGGATGTCAGACATGAAGTTGTCTAAACACAACTGGAATATGATTACTTTGTGATTCATTGTTAATGGATTTTCAATTAGGAACACAGAGGAACAACCTGACAACACACATAACAAACTAACAATAAAAACAAAGAGGAGGAAACCACTAAAGTCATGACCATATTGTCTTGTTGTAATGACAGGGAGAAACAATCTAACATCTAGAACACTACTTTAGATCAGGTCTAATAAAGCCTAGTGCACTACGCAGGGAATAGGGAGCTATTTGGAACAGAGACACTAACTCCTGAATGAAAATCTTTCTCTCCCTCATCTGTCTGATATATCTGCCCATTTCCCCTCCCATCCTCCCTTTTCATTCTATCAGCCACACCACTAGCTCACCGCCACACAATCCATCTACAAGTTAAAGACACCTTGGAATAAATAACAAAGGAAAACTATTACTAGATGAAGTTTAGTGTTGTATTTTTTATTTCCCATCACCATAAGTCATATTTAATCACTGAACAGCAGCAGACCTAACTTCATCTGTTCCTGACTTTGGATAGTGGATTAAAAAGACCATCAATCTCCAATGATATTAAAGTACTATTCTGAACATTACTGATATAGTGAGTGGCAAGTCAAGATATCTGCTGGTTATATTGTTTGGTCAATAGCACCACCTGCTGGACTCAATAGCACCATGTTGCTTGACTGAGCAGTTTGGGAGGATGAAATATTACACATTTAGGGCAGGTTTCCAGGACATCTACATTGAACATACTTTTTAGTCCAGGACTAGGATTAATCTGTGTCCGTTCCATATAGTTTAGTTAGTTAGTAAGTGATAGTACCTGTCCCATATAGTTTAGTTAGTTAGTAAGTGATAGTACCTGTCCCATATAGTTTAGTTAGTTAGTAAGTGATAGTACCTGTCCCATATAGTTTAGTTAGTTAGTAAGTGATAGTACCTGTCCCATATAGTTTAGTTAGTTAGTAAGTGATAGTACCTGTCCCATATAGTTTAGTTAGTTAGTAAGTGATAGTACCTGTCCCATATAGTTTAGTTAGTTAGTAAGTGATGGTACCTATCCCATATAGTTTAGTTAGTTACTTAGTGATACTACCTGTTCAATGCCACTGAGGAGAATTACAAAGAGACAGAGAACCAATTGAGAAAACATATCAATGGTTCTGAATGACAACCAATATACATCAACAACACACATCACGATTCATGGAAATGTCAAGATTAAAACATTGTATTTGATAATAAAAGGTACATTACATTTTAATTCAATTATACAGTCAGACAAATTATTGTACAGAAAAACAGACCGTTATATCTGGGGACCATCACCACCAGCATGACTAGTATCTATGTGGATCCTACTACAGTTTAACCAGGTCAGCTATAGACTACACCAACATGACTAGTATCTATGTGGACCCTACTACAGTTTAACCAGCTCAGCTATAGACTACACCAGCATGACTAGTATCTATGTGGACCCTACTACAGTTTAACCAGCTCAGCTATAGACTACACCAGTATGACTAGTATCTATGTGGACCCTACTACAGTTTAACCAGCTCAGCTATAGACTACACCAGTATGACTAGTATCTATGTGGACCATACTACAGTTTAACCAGCTCAGCTATAGACTACACCAGCATGACTAGTATCTATGTGGATCCTACTACAGTTTAACCAGCTCAGCTATAGACTACACCAGTATGACTAGTATCTATGTGGACCCTACTACAGTTTAACCAGCTCAGCTATAGATACAGGGCTCTAACTCCTCTAGCTCCACAATGAAATAGGGTGCAGTTAGCCAGCCTGCCAGCATAGTGGAGTCTGCCACTAGCACAGTCAGTGTAGTCAGCTCAGCTATCCACATTGAGACCGTGTCTGTGCCTCGACCTAGGTTGGGCAAAACTAAACATGTCGGTGTTCGCCTTAGCAATCTCACTAGGATAAAGACCTCCTCCATTCCTGTCATTATTGAAAGAGATCATGATACCTCACATCTCAAAATAGGGCTACTTAATGTTAGATCCCTTACTTCAAAGGCAATTATAGTCAATGAACTAATCACTGATCATAATCTTGATGTGATTTGCCTGACTGAAACATGGCTTAAGCCTGATGAATTTACTGTGTCAAATGAGGCCTCACCTCCTGGCTACACTAGTGACCATATCCCCCGTGCATCCCGCAAAGGCTGAGGTGTTGCTAACATTTACGATAGCAAATTTCAATTTACAAAAAAAAAAATGACGTTTTCGTCTTTTGAGCTTCTAGTCATGAAATCTATGCAGCCTACTCAATCACTTTTTATAGCTACTGTTTACAGACCTCCTTGGCCATATACAGCATTCCTCAAGGATTTCCCTGAATTCCTATATTCCTTGTAGTCATAGCAGATAATATTCTGATCTTTGGTGACTTTAATATTCACATGGAAAAGTCCACAGACCCACTCCAAAAGGCTTTCGGAGCCATCATCGACTCAGTGGGTTTTGTCTAACATGTCTCTGGACCCACTCACTGTCACAGTCATACTCTGGACCTAGTTTTGTGACATGGAATAAATGTTGTGGTTCTTAATGTTTTTCCTCATAATCCTGGACTATCGGACCACCATTTTATTACGTTTGCAATTGCAACAAATAATCTGCTCAGACCCCAACCAAGGAACATCAAAAGTCGTGCTATAAATTCACAGACAACACAAAGATTCCTTGATGTCCTTCCAGATTCCCTCTGTCTACCCAAGGACGCCAGAGGACAAAAATCAGTTAACCACCTAACTGAGGAACTCAATTTAACCTTGCGCAATACCCTAGATGCAGTTGCACCCCTAAAAATTAAAAATATTTCTCATAATAAACTAGCTCCCTGGTACACAGAAAATACCCGAGCTCTGAAGCAAGCTCCAAGAAAATTGGGACGGAAGTCTTCCGACTAGCTTGGACAGACAGTACTGTGCAGTATCGAAGAGCCCTTATTGCTGCTCGATCATCCTATTTTTCCAACTTAATTGAGGAAAATAAGAACAATCCGAAATTCCTTTTTGATACTGTCGCAAATCTAACTAAAAAGCAGCATTCCCCAAGAGAGGATGGCTTTCACTTCAGCAGTGATAAATTCATGAACTTCTTTGAGGAAAATATCATGATTATTAGAAAGCAAATTACGGACTCCTCTTTATTAAATCTGCGTATTCATTCAAAGCTCAGTTGTCCTGAGTCTGCACAACGCTGCCAGGACCTAGGATCAAGAGAGGCGCTCAAGTGTTTTAGTACTATATCTCTTGACACAATGATGAAAATAATCATTGCCTCTTAACCTTCAAGCTGCATACTGGACCCTATTCCAACTAAACTACTGAAAGAGCTGCTTCCTGTGCTTGGCCCTCCTATGTTGAACATAATAAACGTCTCTCTATCCACCGGATGTGTACCAAACTCACTAAAAGTGGCAGTAATAAAGCCTCTCTTGAAAAAGCCAAACCTTGACCCAGAAAATACAAAAAACTATCGGCCTATATCGAATCTTCCATTCCTCTCAAAAATGTTAGAAAAGGCTGTTGCGCAGCAACTCACTGCCTTCCTGAAGACAAACAATGTATACAAAATGCTTTAGTCTGGTTTTAGACCCCATCATAGCACTGAGACTGCACTTGTGAAGGTGGTAAATTACCTTTTAATGGCATCAGACCGAGGCTCTGCATATGTCCTCGTGCTCATAGACCTTAGTGCTGCTTTTGATACCATCGATCACCACATTCTTTTGGAGAGATTGGAAACCCAAATTGGTCTACAGGGACAAGTTCTGGCCTGGTTAAGATCTTATCTGTCGGAAAGATATCAGTTTGTCTCTGTGAATGGTTTGTCCTCTGACAAATAAACTGTAAATCTCGGTGTTCCTCAAGGTTCCGTTTTAGGACCACTATTGTTTTCACCATATATTTTACCTCTTGGGGATGTCATTCGAAAACATAATGTTAACTTTCACTGCTATGCGGATGACACACAGCTGTACATTTCAATGAAACATGGTGAAGCCCCAAAATTGCCCTCGCTAGAAGCATGTGTTTCAGACATAAGGAAGTGGATGGCTACAAACTTTCTACTTTTAAACTCAGACAAAACAGAGATGCTTGTTCTAGGTCCCAAGAAACAAAGAGATCTTCTGTTGAATCTGACAATTAATCTTAATGGTTGTACAGTCGTCTCAAATAAAACTGTGAAGGACCTCGGTGTTACTCTGGACCCTGATCTCTCTTTGGAAGAACATATCAAGACTGTTTCAAGGACCGCTTTTTTCCATCTACGTAACATTGCAAAAATCAGAAACTTTCTGTCCAAAAATGATGCAGAAAAATTAATCCATGCTTTTGTCACTTCTAGGTTAGACTACTGCAATGCTCTATTTTCCGGCTACCCGGATAAAGCACTAAATAAACTTCAGTTAGTGCTAAATACGGCTGCTAGAATCCTGACTAGAACCACAAAATGTATCATATTACTCCAGTACTAGCCTCCCTACACTGGCTTCCTGTCAAAGCAAGGGCTGATTTCAAGGTTTTACTGCTAACCTACCAAGCATTACATGGGCTTGCTCCTACCTATCTCTCTGATTTGGTCCTGCCGTACATACCTACACGTACGCTACGTTCACAAGACGCAGGCCTCCTAATTGTCCCTAGAATTTCAAATCAAACAGCTGGAGGCAGGGCTTTCTCCTATAGAGCTCAATTTTTATGGAATGGTGTGCCTACCCATGTGAGAGACGCAAACTCGGTCTCAACCTTTAGGTCTTTACTGAAGACTCATCTCTTCAGTGGGTCATATGATTGAGTATAGTCTGGCCCAGGAGTGTGAAGGTGAACGGAAAGGCTCTGGAGCAACGAACCGCCCTTGCTGTCTCTGCCTGGCCGGTTCCCCTCTTTCCACTGGGATTTTCTGCCTCTAACCCTATTACAGGGGCTGAGTCACTGGCTTACTAGGGCTCTTTCATACTGTCCCTAGGAGGGGTGCGTCACTTGAGAGGGTTGAGTCACTGATTGTGATCTTCCTGTCTGGGTTGGCGCCCCCCCTTGGGTTGTGCCGTGGGCTATACTCGGCCTTGTTTCAGGATGGTAAGTTGGTGGTTGAAGATATCCCTCTAGTGGTGTGGGGGTTGTGCTTTGGCAAAGTGGGTGCGGTTATATCCTTCCTGTTTGGCCCTGTCCGGGGGTGTCCTCGGATGGAGCCACAATGTCTCCTGACCCCTCCTGTCTCAGCCTCCAGTATTTATGCTGCAATAGTTTATGTGTCGGGGGGCTAGGGTCCGTTTGTTATATCTGGAGTACTTCTACTGTCCTATCCGGTGTCCTGTGTGAATTTAAGTATGCTCTCTCTAATTCTCTCTTTCTTTCTCTCTCTCGGACGACCTGAGCCCTGGGACCGTGCCTCGGGACTACCTGACATGGTGACTCCTTGCTGTCCCCAGTCCACCTGGCCGTGCTGCTGCTCCAGTTTCAACTGTTCTGCCTGTGATTACTATTATTTGACCATGCTGGTCATTTATGAACATTTGAACATCTTGGCCATGTTCTGTTATAATCTCCACCCGGCACAGCCAGAGGAGGACTGGCCACCCCACATAACCTGGTTCCTCTCTAGGTTTCTTCCTATGTTTTGGCCTTTCTAGGGAGTTTTTCCTAGCCACCGTGCTTCTACACCTGCATTGCTTGCTGTTTGGGGTTTTAGGCTGGGTTTCTGTACAGCACTTTGTGATATCAGCTGATGTACGAAGGGCTATATAAATACATTTTATTTTATTTTATTTGATTTGATTTAGTCATGCTGGTGTAGTCTATGTGGACCTTACTACAGTTTAACCAGCTCAGCAGTACCATTGAGCCAAAACCCAGGATAGAGGGGCTGAGTGAATGTGGTCTGGACTCTGTGGAGGAGGGTCATTGTGTCAGAGACACTGTAGAAGGACAGAGTACCTGCCTTGTGATCCAGGTACACTCCTACTCTGGAGGACTGAGGGCCTGATACTTTAGTCACAACATTATTGTGTCTGAAACAGTAACAACCACTGTAAACTCCAGGACTTGTTATTGTATCCAAATGCACCATCATTACCTATCCTTGTCCCTGTTCTGCTGATGTTTTTATATGAGACTGCTATATCAACATCCTCCCCACTCCACCTCCCAGTAACAGCGTCCAGACAGACCCTCTCTACACAGAACCTGCTCGTAGTTGGAAAATCTGTCTGGATGATAGAAATATGGTTGGACTCGACTTGTGCATGTCACCTTTCTGTTCCCTTTAGACAGAGAGAGTTGTGTGTTTGCTGTGTTTGGGTCCAGTGTGAGCTGACAGGAATCTGGGAGAAGAGCAGAGCAGAGACCAATGAGGGGAGTTAGAACAATAAGTTAAGTCAGATACTGTATCTACCCTGTCTTTGATTAGAGCAGAGCAGAGATCAAATCAGAGAAATATGAGGAGTCATTGATTAGATCTACTATTGCTATATATTTCTAGAGGGATTGTTAGGAGTGTCAGTAAAAAGAGACTGTTAGTTACTTCACAATAAAGAGACTCACATTGTAATAACTGTTCTCTGGTCTTGGGCTCTGGAGGCAGTACAACATCCACTATATTCACTACAGACACATTGACAGAGAGAGGGAATGTTATCATCATACCATATTCCACATGTATATGACTAGTAGGGAACTTTCAATGGTCTAAAGTTGATGTTCTTATTATTTTCAACACACCTGTAGTGGAGATCTTGGTCCATTCTCCTTTAAGGAAGTATTCTTGTTTCTCTCTCAGTTCAGACACAGTCTTACTCACATCTCCAAAGTACTGAAGAGGATGGACAAAGATCCTGGATAAGTCTGAAGATGCACTGATACTGGAGAGAGACTGATAACTCTGGAGAGAGAGAGGGGGGACGGTGCAGAGAGAGGGGGGACGGTGCAGAGGGGCGGACGGACGGTGCAGAGGGGCGGACGGTGCGGACGGACGGACGGACGGACGGACGGACGGACGGACAGACAGGTGGTCAGGGAGACAGACAGACAGACAGGTGGTCAGGGAGAGAGAGAGACAGGACAATATAATGATTGAGATGAATAGTTTCACATGAAGTAAATTTCATATCACATGTAACAAGGCAGTTTAGTTACCTGGAGGAAATGGATGTGATCCTCTGTGTGTGAGAGCTGCTCCAGCTCAGTGCTTCTCTTCCTCAGCTCAGCTATCTCCTGCTTCAGTTGCTCCAGGAGTCCTTCAGCTTGACTCACTTGAGCCTTCTCTTGGGCTCTGATCAGCTCCTTCACCTCAGAGCTCCTTCTCTCAATGGAGCGGATCAGCTCAGTGAAGATCTGATCACAGTCCTCCACTGCTGCCTGTGCAGAACTCTGTTGAGTGAGACAGAGAGAGAGAGACAGAGAGAGACAGTAGGTACAGTAGCCTCTGCACCACTTTGAGTCAGATCTCTGCCACCCTGTTCTCCAGGTCCACCAGGTCCCCCGCCTCCTGGACAGGTAGGTACAGCACCGATACCCTCAGCCAGTGACGCCCCGACCAGAAAAGAATTCACTAACTTACTCTGTAGGTCCGCAAGCAGACCACCGGGGGGTTGAGAGTGGACCGTTTCTGGCAAAGGGAGGATGCTGCCAAGTTGTTGATGATCAGAACTCTCCCTCTGTATGATACTTGGGAGAGGAGCCACCTCCACTTCTTCAGCCTCGACACCATCACTTGTGACACTCCTTCCCAGTTCTTCCTAACCCACCCCTTAGAGCCCAGATATATACTGGGCCCTTCGCCTGACTGGCTGTCAGCTCTGGATCCAATGAGACGTCTGAAAACAAGGCCTCTTCATCCGCAGACTCACCTCCTCCATTGGCACAATAACATCCTCCTCCCCAGTCTGCTCCCCTGCACTTCCTCCCTGATCTGTGCCCCCCCCCATGACAGGAAATATTTTCTGTGATGAGCCAACCAAGCCTTTACCCACTGGAATCTCTGTTACAACAGCAACCTGCCTCTGCTCATGTACCCAACTGCAACCCTCCTCACCACAGCTTTCTCCACGGCCTGCACACCACCACTTGGTCTTGCTCTACTCTCCTCCCTCCTGGTACCCCCTCCAGTATCCTGCCCCGTAGCAGAGCTAGACCCAGCCTCTGTCCCCTGAGTCCTAGTAGGCTGGACAAGAGAACCAGTCAAAACGTCCAAAGAACATTGTCTGAGCTGGAACACTAGCGAGGCCATAGCAAATCAATTGAAACAAACCTTCAGAGCCTCTTCTGTTGATGATGCTATGATGCTTAGGATTCCATTTTCCATAAGTGGAAGCAAAGAACGTCTACCTTTTTATTTTACAACTAAAACCTGTTCTTAGGACGAAACTGAAAAATAACAACTGGTGTAGGAAGTAAACATCCGCACCTTGTTGATGCCAAGTGTGTTTATGTCTGCATTACCAGGAAGTAGGAAAGAAATGCCAACTTCTGACTATTTCTGGTCTTGTGATCGATAACAGCAGAGGACGCTGCCCAACCTCATGTCATTAGAAAGAGGAGATTATCCTGATTAAAATGGTGTCTGACATGAAAACATCTAAATATACACATTGTGAGATATTTTGTGAAATAAACAGACATATCTATATTTCCCCTTTAGGAAACAATGGGACGACCTCAGAGTTTCAGGAGTATTTTATTTTTACCTATTAACTATTATCAATTGGTAACAACATTGTACGCTGCCCAAACTTAGATCATTAGAAATAATAGGTTATCCTGATTAAAATGATGTAGAACTTCAAACCATTAAAATAAATACATCTATTAGAGATACTTGTAGAAGTAAACAGACATGTCCCTATTTCCACAAAACAATGGCAGTCTGAAGGTCATAACAGCAGTCTTTTATTTAACCAGCTACCATTTATCTACTACCATTTGACCTTTTGTGTTTAACATTTAGTTGTTTGTAATCTAGCGGTTAAAAGCGTTGGGCAATAACCGAAAGGTGGATGGTTCCTATCCCACTGCCGACTAGGTGAAAAATCTGTAAATCGCCTTTTTTTAGGCAGATTTAGTCACTTAACCCCAGCGGCTCTGTATAAGAATGTCTGCTAAATGACTCACCTGCAAACGTTAACTAGTCCTCTGGAAAAGGGCAGCAGGTAGCTGTGGTTAGAGCGTTGGACTAGTAACCAAAAGGTTGCTGGGTCAAATCCCCGAGCTGACAAGGTAAAAATCTGTCATTCTGCCACAGAACAAGGCAGTTAACCCACTGTTCCCCAGTAGGCCGTTGTTGGAAATAAGAATTTGTTCTTAACTGACTTGCCTAGTTAAATAAAGGTTACATTAAAAAAAAATAAAGCGTGGCAATAACTTCTTAACTTTTCATTATTCAGACAGACTCCTCTGAATAATAAATAATAATAAATGAAATAAAATAAACTATTAAATACTAAGTACTGTACATAGGTTTTATTTAAAAAATAACAATAAATGCTATTTAGTACTATAATGGTATTTACTAACATAATATTATTAGTAAAATAGTTCTATGCTACCCTACCCTAGAATTAGGGTTCAGGATAAAATAAGTTATATGTAGGGTTAGAGTTTCTGTACAGCACTTTGTGATATCTGCTGATGTAAAAAGGACTTTATAAATACATTTTATTGATTGTTAGGTTTAGGGTATTTAAAGAGAAAAACTGTATGGGTTTATAGCTCTCTTGCTCCTCCCTGTGGCCAGTATGCACCAACCATTGCTAACACTGTACATGACAACAACGTTTACCCAGGCAAAAAAAGTGAGCTTCCTCACCAAGTAGCTGTTACCTAGTTAATAATAAGTTACCTGAGGTAAACCTACAAGGTTAACGCGGGCTGGTCTCATTGATAACAGTAGTGAAGCTGACATTGTGACACAGAACAATGGACTGGGAATAGAACTTTCAGCAGGTGAGTTGGTGTCACAGTGTTCAATACAACTAATAGGAGCTGGCAGGGTGAAATGTCCTAAAATAAGGCCTGTTTCTTCAATACAACCAATAGGAGCTGGCAGGGTGAAACATCACCTAAAATAAGGCCTGTTTTTTCAATACAACTAATAGGAGCTGGTAGGGTGAAATATGACCTTTAAAAATATATGTATATATTTCACCTTTATTTAACCAGGTAGGCAAGTTGAGAACAAGTTCTCACAATTGCGACCTGGCCAAGATAAAGCAAAGCAGTTCGACACGAACAACAACACAGAGTTACATATGGAGTAAAACAAACATACAGTCAATAATACATTAGAAAAATGAGTCTATATACAATGTGAGCAAATGAGGTGAGATAAGGGAGGTAAAGGCAAAAAAAGGCCATGGTGGCAAAGTAAATACAGTATAGCAAGTAAAAAAATAAAAAATAAACACTGGAATGGTAGATTTGCAGTGGAAGAATGTGCAAAGTAGAGATATAGATAATGGGGGTGCAAAGGAGCAAAATAAATAAATAAATAAATACAGTAGGGGGAGTTGGGCTAAATTATAGATGGGCTATGTACAGGTGCAGTAATCTGTGAGCTGCTCAGACAGCTGGTGCTTAAAGCTAGTGAGGGGGATAAGTGTTTCCAGTTTCAGAGATTTTTGCAGTTCGTTCCAGTCATTGGCAGCAGAGAACTGGAAGGCAAAGCGGCCAAAGTAAGAATTGGTTTTGGGGGTGACCAGAGAGATATACCTGCTGGAGCGGGTGCTGCTATTGTGACCAGCGAGGTGAGATAAGGGGGGACTTTACCTAGCAGGGTCTTGTAGATGACCTGGAGCCAGTGGGTTTGGCGACGGGTATGAAGTGAGGGCCAGCCAACGAGAGCGTACAAGTCGCAGTGGTGGGTAGTATATGGGGCTTTGGTGACAAAACAAATGGCACTGTGATAGACTGCATCCAATTTATTGAGTAGGGTATTGGAGGCTATTTTGTAAATGACGTCACCGAAGTCAAGGATTGGTAGGATGGTCAGTTTTACAAGGGTATGTTTGGCAGCATGAGTGAAGGAGGCTTTGTTGCGAAATAGGAAGCCAATTCTAGATGTAACTTTTTTTAAATTCACCTTTATTTAACCAGGTAGGCTAGTTGAGAACAAGTTCTCATTTACAACTGCGACCTGGCCAAGATGTTTGATGTGAGTCTGGAAGGAGAGTCTAACCAGACACCTAGGTATTTGTAGTTGTCCACATATTCTAAGACAGAACCGTCCAGAGTAGTGATGTTGGACGGGCGGGCAGGTGCAGGCAGCGATCGGTTGAAGATCATGCATTTGGTTTTACTTGTATTTAAGAGCAATTGGAGGCCAGGGAAGGAGAGTTGTATGGCATTGAAGCTCGTCTGGAGGGTCGTCTGAAGGGCCACTTGCACATTTAGCAAAACGAACCAACTCTTTACGGATCTGTTTGTTCGTAATAAACGGAGGCAGATTAGACACCACTACTCTTTTTTTTTTTTAACTCTGTTTATTAAGTTTTGAACATACACACACACACACAGACAAAACAAAGCAATATAAATAATATACTCAACTAGAAAAATTAATTAAAATAAAATAAAAAATACAAAGAAAAATACAAAGAAAAAAATAGCTTTAAAGATACCATACTTTAGACAAGTTAAACACACCAGGCAGAAGGCTACAGAGGTTAAAGGGGCAATCTATAGTACAGGGACAGGGCAAACATCTCACCATTGTTCAAGGGATAAGGGTGGAGAAATGCAACCACTCACAGAGAGTCATGGCCACAGATCGACCATCCACTGGACAAAAAAAAAGTTTACAATGCTTTAAAATAAAAAATGATTATTCATGTAGGCGTGAACAAAATGTAAAAATAACTGGGAAAAACAAGCTCACACTTCAGTCGCTGCCTGGGCAAGATGAACAAGGCATCTGCGGACCACAATCAATAAGCACATGGATCTTAATGCCCCCCCCCCCAGCAAAAAACACAGAGAGAAACTCCAACCCTTAAGTCACAGACTTATTTTAGTATTAATTGGAATGCCATCAGAGGATGGACTGTTTAAAGTAAGACCGGAATGGAGCCCAAGCCTCATCAAACAGTTTGGGGTTCCCACGTGAATTTAATTTAATTTTTTCTAGTTTCAGAGAGCACAACACATCCCTCACCCAATATTTATAAGATGGGGGAGCTGCCATCTTCCAGTTCTGTAGTATTAGCCGTCTAGCTAAAAGAGTTGTATAAGCAAGTGTCCGACTGGATTCTTGATAGGGGGGTACCCATGGGCAGTACTCCAAAAAGGGCTGTAAGGGGAGACAGCTCTATAACAGTGTCATATATATCAGAGAAACATTTAAATATTAATTCCCAGAAACCTGACAGTTTATGACAGCCCCAAAACATATGCAACAGTGTGGCTGGTTCCACCTTACATCTGACACAGGTAGGATCAAAATCAGAGAATATTCCTCCAAGTTTGGCCCCCGACCAGTGGATACGGTGAACCACCTTGAATTGAATGAGGCTGTGTCTAGTGCTAAAAGAGGACGAGTGCACCCTGTGCAGTACAGATTCCCAGACGTCTTCCCCAAGTTCCTCCCCCAAATCCTTTTCCCATCGAGTCTTTAAAGGCACCAAAGAAGGGTTCTGTAAGTCATGAATGATTGCATATACATCTGAAATTGCGCCCCTAGGAAGCTTGTTCAGCTCCAAGATGCTCTCTATAGCTGTATTCGCAGGCCTATTGGGAAATCCAGGTGTGTTAACCCTGACAAAGTTTCTAGTCTGGAGATAGCGGAAAAAGTGGGATTGGGGGAGATTGAACTTTTCCTGCAGCTGAGAAAAAGAGGCAAATGTACCATCAAAGAATAATTGGGCTAGCGAGGAAAGGCCTAGTGAGTGCCAAATGCCAAAAGCCCCATCATTCAAAGATGGAGGAAATAAAATGTTCTGATTGATTGGGCCTGATAGAGAAAAGCCTCGGAGGCTAAAGGCTAAACGGAACTGATTCCAAATTTTAAGAGACTGCTTTACAATTGGGTTGGCACACCTTTTGCCTAGGGACACTGGGAGAGACGAGCACAGCACAGAGGAAAGTGCTGCAGGTTTACACGATTCAGACTCCATCTGGACCCAGAGTGGTCTAGGGCCAGTAGGATCAGTCTGCAGCCAGTACAGAACGGCTCTAAAATTTGCAGCCCAGTAGTATGTCTGAAAATTTGGTAGAGCTAAACCCCCCAATGACCTAGGCTTCTGTAGATGTTTTCTACCAATCCGTGGTACCTTGCCATCCCAAATAAAATGCATGAATGTTTGATCCAGTGAAATAAAAAAAGATTTTGGAATAAAAATGGGTAAACATTGAAATAAATATAAAAATTTGGGCAACACATTCATTTTAATGACATTAATCCTTCCGATAAGAGAAAGGGGTAGCGAATTCCAAAAAGTAAAAGATTGAAACAATCTGTCTGCTAGAGCAACAAAGTTCTCCTGAAACAAATTTGAATATTTCCTTGTCACTTTTACTCCCAAGTAAGTGAATTGATCCTGGACAATCCTAAACTGAGAACTTGTGAAAGAGCACTTTAAAGCAGCCTTGTTTACCGGAAAAAGCTCAATCTTGCCTAGATTCAGCTTGTACCCTGAGATTGATCCAAACTTTTTAAGAACAGATAGGGCACGTGGCAATGAGGTATCGGGATTGGAGATAAACAAAAGGAGGTCGTCAGCATATAGCGAGACTTTCTGTTCCCAGCCCGCCCTGATTATGCCTTGAATGGCATCATCAGAGCGTAGTGCAATGGCGAGAGGCTCGATTGCCAAAGCAAACAACAAGGGGGAGAGTGGGCAACCCTGTCTGGATCCGCGGTGCAAGGGAAAATAGTCAGAGGACAAGTTATTAGTCCGTACCGAAGCCATGGGGGAAAAATAAAGAATCTTTATCCACGCAATGAATTTGGGGCCAAAGCCAAATCTATAAAGGGCAGCTGTTAGGTAATCCCACTCAACGCGGTCAAACGCTTTTTCGGCATCAAGTGAGACCACCACCTCCGGGTCCCCCGACGCTGGGGAGTACAGTATATTCATAAGGCGCCTAATATTGAAAAATAAATGCCTATTTCTCACAAAGCCAGTCTGGTCAGAGTGTATTACTTGGTGTAGCGAGCCTTCCATACGGATGGCTAAAAGCTTAGCTAGGATTTTGTAATCACAGTTTAAAAGCGAGATTGGGCGATAGGATCCACAATCCAGGGGGTCTTTGTTTTTCTTTAGTAGTAATGAAATTGAAGCCTGGTAAAGACTAGGCGGCAGCTTTGAAGTATTGAGGCACTCTGCAAATAGTCGGGACAAGAATGGGCAAAGCAGACCAGAAAACGTCCTGTAAAATTCGGTTGGAAAACCGTCCGGACCCGGTGATTTACCACTTTTCATTGCGGACACTGCTGTTGCAATCTCCTCAAGCGTAAATTCTTCATCTAGACAGTCATGGGAGTCTGTATCAATTGAAGGCATATTCAAGTCATTAAAGAAGGAGTCAATCAGCAAAGGGTCTTGAGGGGATTCAGAGGTGTATAGTGCAGAGTAAAATTGTTTAAATTGATCATTGATCTCTTTATGTACAACTGTGGTGGCACCAGACGGGGTCCTTATTTGTGGGATTAGCCGTGAGGCCTCAGATTTACGGATCTGATGTGCAAGGAGTTTACTGGCCTTGTCGCCTTGTTCATAGACTTTGTATCGAGCTCGCAAGAGTAACTGTTCAGCTTGCCTGGTAGAAAGCTTATCAAATTCAGATTGGAGTAGTTGGCGCTCTTTATGCAGATCAGAGGAAGGATCCGTAGCATACTTCTCATCCAATGTGGCTATGGACTCGCTCAAGTCCCGAAGTCGCTGGGAGCGAACTCTGTTTTGGTTGGCTGTATAAGAAATAATTTGGCCACGTAGGTATGCTTTGAGAGACTCCCATATGGTAGAGCAGGACATACCTGGTGTTGAATTAGTTTCTAGGAATAAGGCAATTTCAGAAGAAATGAAATTGACAAACTCCTTATCTGAGAGTAAAATGGGGTTGAGACGCCATTGATAACACCTAGGAGGTCGCTGGGGAAACTCTAGTTCAAGCACTAATGGTGAATGGTCAGAGATAACAATACTCTCGTAAGTACACTGCCGAAGGTTAGGCAGAAGTTTTTTGTCCAAAAAGAAGTAATCAATCCGGGAGTATGTTTGATGAACATGAGAATAAAAGGAATACTGTCTATCTGTAGGATGTAGGAAACGCCAGGCCTCAAACATAGCATATTTCTGAAGAAAGGATTGAATAAGTAGGGCACATTTAGATGGGCCTGTATTTGTTTGTGAGGACTTGTCCAGAACTGGGGACATTTTACAGTTGAAATCCCCCCCTAAAATCAACAAATGAGAATCTAAATTGGGAATAGCAGACAGAAAGGAAGAAATGAAACTTGTGTCATCCCAATTGGGAGCATAAACACTAGCCAAAACAAGAGGGGTAGAAAACAGTTCACCAGTTACTATGACGTATCGTCCCTTAGGATCAGCAATAACCTCAGAAGCTACAAAGGGAGTAGCTTTATCAACCAGAATAGCAGCACCTCTTGATTTACTATGAAAGTTTGAGTGGAACACTTGACCAACCCAGTCCTTACGCATCCTAAAATGCTCACCAGTCCTCAAGTGAGTCTCTTGTAGAAATGCAATATTTGCATTCAAACCCTTTAAGTGTGTCAACACCCTCTTACGCTTCACCGGGTTGTTAACCCCTTTGGTATTCCAAGAAATGTACTTGATCGTATTATTTCGGCCCCTCTGGGCATTCCCGTTATTCAACCCTGTCATCAGAGCATAGAATGGAAAAGCAATGAGCGCCCAAAACCCCCAGAATAACTTGTCTCAGAGTAATAATGTACGGTGGTAAATGTTTGGAAAAAGTACAGAAAAAAAAACAGAAAAAAAAACTAAAAAGACAGAATGACAACATTAGAACTGAACAATTCAACCTGCCCCCCACCCCCACCCCCTCCCCCCATCCCAGACAATACCTCCCCAAATGAGGTACAAGCCTAAATAGAACATGTTCTCTTCGCACAGTATGTCTGTGAGAGTGCGGTCTTAAACCTAAACCCACAGTCCCGCTCTTTAAAGTCGCGTTTTGTTAGTGGATCAAGCAGCAAAAAGAAAGATTTGTATGTATTTAAAAAAAAAAAAAGAAGGCGAATCCTTTGTGCAAACGGAATGACAAAAGCATCACTTGTAGATGTATATAATTGTATTCCTCGTCTTATAACAGGCATTGAGAGAGAAAAGAAATAAAATGTATAAAGGCTCTCAGCCAAAAATCTAATTTGAAGTAAGGAAATCATAGACAATCAAAAATAATAGTAATTATAATAGTAGTCTAGTTGAAGCTGAGACAGCTTACAACCAATACCAAAAAACTACGTGTGCGCAACGTTGAACGTTTGCTGGGCATAAATTACGCTCAAAACTTTAAAAATTAAAGTGAGGCCCCAGAAACCGTGTAGCCTCGGGAGACATTTACTGTTTACTGGGTCAATGCAAACGGATGCAGTAAACAAATAACCAAAACTATTTTGAGTCACTGGGACAATGTGTAAACAAACTAAATAGGTGAGCGAGATAAGGCACGCACACTAGATGATCAAAACATTAGATCACATCAAATAAGCCTGAATAGTTTCACCAACTATACAAGACTAGCCTGTTATATCTAAACATAATTGTACCACAAGTGGGGTACTTACAATCCACACTGTGAGCATATTCAAGACTTCTTGATGTGACGTTGAATGTGAGCCATAGCCTCATCCGGAGATTCAAATGTGTGGTCTTTACTCTCATGAGATATCCATAAACGGGCCGGGAATCGCAGTCCATACTTCACACTTGGATGGTCTCGAAGTACTCGTTTGGCCTGTCCGAAAGCTGCGCGCTGCCTGGAAACAGTGGGGGAGTAGTCCTGGTAAATGGAAAAGCTCTGTCCTTGAAAGCTCAGAGTGGTATTGCGGGCTCTTCGGAGGATCTCCATCTTCTCATGAAAAAAGTGCACTCGAAGAATTATGTCACAGGGCCTCTCCCCATCCTGGGGCTTTGGGCGCAGCGACCGGTGGGCTCGATCAATCAGGGGCTTTTCATCTAAGGCAAGAACATCCTTCAGCAGCCCTGAAACGAAATCCGTGGCGCGATGCATTTCCGCGGACTCTGGGACTGATACAAGTTTCAGATTATTACAGCGAGAGAATCCCTCTAAACTCACACAGCTCTCCCTCACCTTTTTCAAATCCGCAGCTAGGCGTTTAACTTCAGTCTCCAGGGATGTAGTTAAATCGGAGACATTAGTAGCGGAGGCCTCCAGTGCTGTAATCGTTGTAGTGTGTGACGCAGTTGTTGTTTTGAGTAATGTAATTGCCGGAACAGTCTCGTTCCGCAAGATGGTTAAATCTGCTTTTAAAGTATCAGAAACCTCCTGTATTCTGGCCTCAATCGTAGCAACCACCTGTGTTTTCATTTCAACTCTCTCAGAGCGTAGTAGTTTGATGGCCTCGAGAATGTTCATTTCAGCACCGCCAGGCCAAGCCGCGCCCCCGGGTAAAGTGTGCGTCCCCGGGCCCTCAGACTCAGGAGAGGGCGGTGATGAGAGCGGGTCTTGTAGGCCGGGTTTTCTCAAAGTCATGCTCTTGGCCTTATGTTTGGTCGACATGCTGACATTCGGAAGCAAAGTAGTCTTGGTTTTTACAGAAAGGGATCACCAAATTAATATTTGAAAATAAATACGGTTCTGCTGCAGAATTCACATAAACTTTAAGAATACCACGGGAGCAAACGGAGAACACGTCAGTCACACATGGCGTCCCCTACCATCCCCCCAGACACCACTACTCTTGTCGAAATCGGCATCAACACACCCCTCACAAAAATCACACTGGTAACTAGCCGGGCAACAAGACTCACCTTTTCATTACCACAACCACCTCCTTGTTCTTTCTGGATACAGAGTGTACATGTTCTGTTCCCACCTGTTCGCCGACCTTGATCTGAAATTCCTCCACAACATTATCCAGAACGGACCTGAAGCGACAGCGTTTCTTCTCCACTCAGTTGAAGCCATCACGCCGCCCAAACAAACTACCCTACTCTCCCCTCAACTCTAACTGATAAACAGTGGAAATCAAAAAAAATTAAACTCCACCATGATCAAATTAATTTGGAAAACACGCAAGAAACAAAGAAAAAGAAGAGTAACCCTCCTCATGAACCACAAAACCCCCACAGACCAACTTCTTCTTCTATGAAATAATAACGGTCCACAAACCAACATTAAAATGTGCATGGCGCCACCTACTGTGCTGGAGTGTGTTCAATCACGGTTTACAACATTTTTAAATCCTCCTACCTACCTCAGTACTTCTGACAAAATAATAAAAGAGCCCTACTAACTTCTAACTTCTCCATCCCCAAAATCCCTTCCAACCCCCCCAACCCGGTCCAACCTCAATGACCCTACACTTCAATATTTCCCTCTCTTCAACATACTTACAACAATATAACAACACATGCTCCACCGTTTCATTGACAATACCCTCCAGACACAAACCATCCACATGCTGCCAACCAGATGAATTACCAGTTGAATGGTTCATTTCCTAAACACAATTGAGTAAACATCACCTCTAACTTCCTAATCTAACCTTTGAATCTTGGTCCACCAACCTTTCTTTGGAGGGCATATAAATGCCGTCCCTTGTGCTCAGAGCCCCATCTTCTGCCACACATCTATCAAAATGGCTCTGATCTCACATTTGGCCTCACCTCTACCCAGTGGAACATTAATAGCAAGTATATCTTGTTTCATAGCTCTTTTAGCTAACTGGTGTACAATTTCATTCCCTTCCACACCTGAATGTGCTGGGACCCAACAGAATCTCACTACTACCCTTTCTCTCAATTCTCCATAATAACAGTCATCCCTACAACTGTCCAACCAAACCACTGCCTTGTCGACTAGTATATTCCCAACAGTCATCTAGAACAGTAGCAGTGGGATGCTCAACCACACAGCCTTTCAACCCAATAAGCTAATGACAATTTATTACGTCGTATATCCAAAGGCATCTCACCTGCCTCCACTAGTCAGACACATACAGATGTTGATTTAAATGCACCAATACATATCCTTAAAGCTATATACTGGATTCTGTCCAGCTGCTGAAGCCAAGTCTGTGCCACTGTTCCATAAACTATACACCAGTAATCAACTGTTGTCCTGATCAGAGCTCTATAAATATCCATCAACGATTGTCTGTCAGCACCCCATTCATACCCAGAGACCCACACAACCAACTACCATGAAAGTGATGGAATGAGAGAGAGAGACATCGTTACAACATTGTAAATAGACAAAATATAATGTTTCTCCTTCTTTGGAGTTTAACGGCAGTTGGCATCCAGTATGTTGCATTACCGCCCCCAACTGGAATATAATATAAATATATTTAACTTTGTGATACAAAATGGGAAAAGGAACATTTCATATTTTTTAAATAGAAAAACACCCTTCCAACTAACCCTACACTCATTAAAAACCCACTAACCCATTCCACTACTTTGACTCTATCTGCTCCTGCACCATGACAACGGCCTGGGAGGACGGGACACCACCATTCAACACACCCTGTAAATCTTCTGAAGTCAAATCTCGTATGACCAAATACTTGTCTGCAGCTGCCACCACAACATCTATTTTCTGTGATTTACGTTCCATTTCTGTGGTACAGTTGATAACCATTGCTATGAACGCTATGAAGCCAACCTTACTGAAGCATATATCACTCGTTGGCCTCTCCCTCTGTGCTGGCACAGATCTACTACTCACAGGGATCCTCTCAGGATGCCTCACCCTTGACCCATCCTCCTCTACTTTCTTCACTGCCTCAGCATACGACACCTTCTGCACTACTCTGACTGTAGCCACCTCAAACTGCCTCTCTCTCATCGGACACTTCAGATCCCCAGCAATATTGACACAACTTTATCCACCAAACTACACAATCCTCTATCCCATTCCCTCCTGCACACTTCCCACATCTTGGAATCTCCCTCCTACAAACTCCTGCAACATGACCATAAACTTTGTACCTGAAACTCCTTTCAATGGTGCCCTGTTCCTGAGAGTAAAACAAGAAACAGATCTTGACCCAAAGTTGTGTGACACGGAGCGCCCTGGTCAGAAGAAACATAAACCAATGTGACAAGTCCACTACAGGTTACCTTCACTGATTCAACTGACCCCAACTCCTTTCCCAACCACCCTGAAACCACACATGGATCTGCCAAAAGGTATGGATCCACATTCTCCAACAATGTAACTCCTACTGCACCAGATTCTTCTTTATCATGTCCATTGATGTCAGGCTCTGGTTCTGAGCTCTTCACCACACCTTCTACCTCACTTAACTCTCCCTCATTCACATCCATTTCACCTCCAGAACTCAGTCTGGTGACCGGCTCACTCTGTTTGCACTTGAATTATAACATTTGAAATGTCTCTATTCTTTTGAAACTTTTGAGAGTGTAATGTTTACTGTTAATTTCTGTTTTTTTATTCATTTTTGTTTATTATCTATTTCACTTGCTTTGGCAATGTAAACATATATTTTCCATGCCAATGAAGCCCTGTGAATTCAATTCAATTGAGAGAGAGAGAGAGCTCCATGTTAATGTATAGGGGACATAAGTCGGTCATGGTTACTCATGGCCGATGAGGTAGGCGCGCCTGCGACTTCAAATTCAGTGTTGGCCTAATAGGGAATTTCCTCTTGGTGTAACGATCAATATGTTGGTTTCTCCTGCAGTAGACCTGGGTTCATATCCTGTCAGTTACATTAAGCAGTCTATTGTCTGAAAGGGGTCCAAGCAGCCTGTTACCAACAGTGGGGTCAGTGATATTGGATAGGGGTCCCTCTCCCTCTCTCTGTCTGGAGGAGAGAAGTGAAATGGTGTCTCCCCTCTGGTCAACAATACTCACCTTGAAAGACTCCACAGCCTGTTGGAGCTCCTTCAGCTCCTTCTCTCTCTCCTGGAATCTCTGCTGGACCTTCTGCTGACTCATCCCCAGCTTCCTCTGTGGAGAATCACTCTTCAATGAGCTATTAAACTTTATTTGTCCAGTAGATCAATAGTAAAACCCTTCCAACTAGTATAGTCATGTGACATAGGGTCCATAGAGAGGAAGGTCTAAAATATTGATGGTCCCTTTACAATATGATATTATGTTGCTCTGTGAATTATTATAGTTGTTATGGTAGGCCTACAGGTATCAAGGGGTTGAGACTGAACGTTTGACTCATAAAAGGGCATTCAGAATGATAATAGTGTTTGACTTTAGAAAATGGTGAAACTTTTGGTGAAAATGGTGAATCTCAAGGTTTGTGTTCATATTTGTTCTGCTGAGGATCACTTTCATTTGAATGATCTCATATTCAAACAGTCTTAGTTCATACTGTATCTTTAATTCTTTGTTTATCAGAAAATCACCAACAAGTTGTTCTGGTCTTACCTGTTTCTCAGTCCTCTCTGCTGCAGCTGACACTGTATTATGGCCTTTATGTTCATCCATCAAACACTGATAACAGATACACTGCTGATCGGTACGACAGTAACCCTCCAGCAGTTTGTCATGATGAGAGCAGATCTTTTCCTGTAGTTGTGCGGTGGCTTTGACCAGCTTGTGCTTCTTGAAAGCAGGAGATTCATAGTGAGATTGGAGGTGAGTCTCGCAGTAAGAGGCCAGACACACCAGACAGGACATGAGGGCTTTCTGCTTTCTGGTTCCAGTGCAGAAATCACACGCCACATCTACAGGTCCAGCATAGCACAGAGCAGGAGGGGGAGCAGCCTGGAGTCCTGTCTTCTTCAGTTTCTCCACCACCTCAGCCAACATGTTATTTTTTCTCAGATTAGGCCTTGGAGTGAAGGTCTGTCTGCACTGAGGACAGCTATAGACCCCTTTCAGAACATCCTGATCCCAGCAGCCCTCAATACAGCTCCTACAGTAACTGTGTCCACAGGGAATAGCCACCGGCTCCTTCAGTAGATCCAGACAGACAGAACAACAGAACTGGTCCTGGTCCAGCAGAACTCCCTGCTGAGCCATTTGGACGGTTGTTCACTCTCACACAGACAGACGACAAAGTTTCATTTCCACAGAAGCGAGTTTCCTGGTTCTGCAAGAGGGGCTGGGTTAGAGGGAGGGAGGGGTTAGAGGGAGGGAGGGGTTAGAGGGAGGGAGGGGTTAGAGAGAGAACTGTTTTCAATGTTAATAGAGACAAATATTTTAGTTCCCAGGTTAAGTAGAGTGGTTAGATTATATAAAGGGTAACAGTTTATTTTTTTAACCTTTATTTAACTAGGCAAGTCAGTTAAGAACAAATTCTTATTTTCAATAACAGCCTAACAGTGGGTTGACTGCCTGTTCAGGGGAAGAACAACAGATTTGTACCTTGTCAGCTCGGGGGTTTGAACTTGCAACCTTGCGGTTTCTAGTCCAACTGCCGCCCCAAGTAGTTCATATGTATAATGTTTTTAATGAATGCCGTAATGTCTTAAACTGATGTGATATGACACTAACTATTAGCGCCCATAATAACTCAAACGTGGTTGTAAAACTGTACAATGTGTAATAGATAATTAGCTACAATTGGTGGAGGGGGACTTGACATGGATACAATGTACTGTATGTGAAATGAATACTGTATGTAATGACTGATCATTGAGAATGATGTAATACTTTACATTACAGTGTGTTTATTGGTGTGTAATTGGTCCTGTTACTACAGTGGTGTAACAGGTACTGTGATGCCTCATTATTCCACTGTACCAGCAGCAGTAACCCGAACCAGTAATAAGGCTACTGTCATGGAAAGTGGTACAGGAAATATAAAGTAAGGATTTATACATGTCATCTATCATATACTGTATGTAATGATATGTCTATGTCTTCTAGATGGTGTTCTATACTGTATGTAATGATATGTCTATGTCTTCTAGATGGTGTTCTATACTGTATGTAATGATATGTCTCTGTCTCCTAGATGGTGTTCTATACTGTATGTAATGAATGATATGTCTTCTAGATGGTGTTCTATACTGTATGTAATGATATGTCTATGTCTTCTAGATGGTGTTCTATACTGTATGTAATGATATGTCTCTGTCTCTGTCTTCTAGATGGTGTTCTATACTGTATGTAATGATATGTCTCTGTCTCCTAGATGGTGTTCTATACTGTATGTAATGATATGTCTCTGTCTTCTAGATGGGGTTCAATACTGTATTTAATGATATGTCTATGTCTTCTAGATGGTGTTCTATACTGTATGTAATGATACGTCTCAGTCTTCTAGATGGTGTTCTATACTATATGTAATGATATGACTCTGTCTTCTAGATGGTGTTCTATACTGTATGTAATGATATGTCTCTGTCTCTGTCTTCTAGATGGTGTTCTATACTGTATGTAATGATATGTCTCTGTCTCCTAGATGGTGTTCTATACTGTATGTAATGATATGTCTCTGTCTTCTAGATGGTGTTCTATACTGTATGTAATGATATGTCTTCTAGATGGTGTTCTATACTGTATGTAATGATATGTCTCTGTCTCCTATGTGGGGTTATATACTGTATGTAATGATATGTCTATGTCTTCTAGATGGTGTTCTATACTGTATGTAATGATATGTCTCTGTCTCCTAGATGGTGTTCTGTACTGTATGTAATGATATGTCTATGTCTTCTAGATGGTGTTCTATACTGTATGTAATGATATGTCTCTGTGTCCTAGATGGTGTTCTGTACTGTATGTAATGCTATGTATATGTCTTCTAGATGGTGTTCTATACTGTATGTAATGATATGTCTCTGTCTTCTAGATGAGGTTCTGTACTGTATCCAATGATATGTCTCTGTCTTCTAGATGTTGTTCTATACTGTCTGTAATGATATGTCTATGTCTTCTAGATGGTGTTCTATACTGTATGTAATGATATGTCTCTGTCTTCTAGATGAGGTTCTGTACTGTATGTAATGACGTGTCTCTGTCTCTGTCTTCTAGATGGTGTTCTATACTGTATGTAATGATATGTCTCTGTCTTCTAGATGAGGTTCTGTACTGTATGTAATGACATGTCTCTGTCTCTGTCTTCTAGATGGTGTTCTATACTGTATGTAATGATATGTCTCTGTCTTCTAGATGAGGTTCTGTACTGTATGTAATGATATGTCTCTGTCTTCTAGATGGTGTTCTATACTGTATGTAATGATACGTCTCAGTCTTCTAGATGGTGTTCTATACTGTATGTAATGATATGTCTATGTCTTCTAGATGGTGGTCTATACTGTATGAATTCTGAGAATATTAAATATGAATCTATTAGAATCTATGTTCTTAATAAAGTTGTTAAAGTTGTTATTGTTTCACTGAAACATTTAATTTTGGGACTAAAAGGGGATCAAACATCTACTTTCTGTCTAGAAAACAAATACCAAATGTTCTCAATGTTTCTGTCTTATTTCAGCTGTTGTTGTACACTTCAACGTGCTCCACTTCTCTGTTGAAGAATCAATGGTTATTCAAAGTAACAGAGTGATCTATCACAGTGTCAGACTGTTACACATAGACAGTAATCATGGTTCCTTTCCATGTCAATGTAACAGAGTGATCTATCACAGTGTCAGACTGTTACACAGACAGTAATCATGGTTCCTTTCCATGTCAATGTAACAGAGTGATCTATCACAGTATCAGACTGTTACACATAGACATGAATCTTGGTTCCTTTCCATGTCAATGTAACAGAGTGATCTATCACAGTGTCAGACTGTTACACATAGACAGTAATCATGGTTCCTTTCCATGTCAATGTGGATGTTTAATAACACTGTGTTATAATAGTGCTCTGACCAAGAAGCTGCTGGGAAACGCTTCAGCAATTCAATTAATTGAAGGGAATTAATCTGCTGAGAAACGCGTCAGCAATTCATATCATTGAAGGGAAATAATCTGCTGTCCTGAACCTTCTTTTACCAATTCACTATTTGAAGTCATTTACAAAACTTTATCTGGGTTTGATTAAATTTGGCTTGTACAATGGAACAATGCTAAACTTTCAAAACCCTGAAGACCTGACACTCCAGGCAGGCAAAAGCAAACTCTCAATGTATTTGACAAATTTCAAATAGTATTTGAACCAAGTTAAGGAGTGGATGATGTTGGTGTTTTGGTACTGAATATACCAGAGATGGAGAAAGGACAGACTGGAACAGAACCAGTGAGACCCAGACCAAGACTCAACCATTAGAGACCTCTAGACCCATGTGTCTATGAAAATATGAAAATGAAATATTCGAGCCAGTACAGTTGGGCCCTATTGTGTGAATCAGGCTTGATTGTTGTTGTCCCCCGCAGGTGATGAGAAAAGCAGTACCTTGATGTCTCTGTATTACCCCAGCTGTGCTGTGGAGAACTCTGACTACGGCAGCATCACCCTGGTCTTCTAGATCCAAGAGGGTGGCCTGCAGGTAAACAAGACACCACTGAATCCTCTGGTCTTCTAGATCCAAGAGGGTGGCCTGCAGGAGAACAAGACACCACTGAATCCTCTGGTCTTCCAGAACCAAGAGGGTGGCCTGCAGGTAAACAAGACATCACTGAATCCTCTGGTCTTCCTGAACCAAGAGGGTGGCCTGCAGGAGAACAAGACACCACTGAATCCTCTGGTCTTCCAGAACCAAGAGGGTGGCCTGCAGGTAAACAAGACACCACTGAATCCTCTGGTCTTCCTGAACCAAGAGGGTGGCCTGCAGGAGAACAAGACACCACTGAATCATCTGGTCTTCCTGAACCAAGAGGGTGGCCTGCAGGAGAACAAGACACCACTGAATCCTCTGGTCTTCTAGATCCAAGAGGGTAGCCTGCAGGAGAACAAGACACCACTGAATCCTCTGGTCTTCCTGAACCAAGAGGGTGGCCTGCAGGAGAACAAGACACCACTGAATCCTCTGGTCTTCCTGAACCAAGAGGGTGGCCTGCAGGAGAACAAGACACCACTGAATCCTCTGGTCTTCCAGAACCAAGAGGGTGGCCTGCAGGTAAACAAGACACCACTGAATCATCTGGTCTTCCTGAACCAAGAGGGTGGCCTGCAGGTAAACAAGACACCACTGAATCCTCTGGTCTTCCTGAACCAAGAGGGTGGCCTGCAGGTAAACGAGACACCACTGAATCCTCTGGTCTTCTAGAACCAAGAGGGTGGCCTGCAGGAGAACAAGACACCACTGAATCCTCTGGTCTTCTAGATCCAAGAGGGTGGCCTGCAGGAGAACAAGACACCACTGAATCCTCTGGTCTTCCTGAACCAAGAGGGTGGCCTGCATGTAAACAAGACACCACTGAATCCTCTGGTCTTCCTGAACCAAGAGGGTGGCCTGCAGGTAAACGAGACACCACTGAATCCTCTGGTCTTCTAGAACCAAGAGGGTGGCCTGCAGGAGAACAAGACACCACTGAATCCTCTGGTCTTCTAGATCCAAGAGGGTGGCCTGCAGGAGAACAAGACACCACTGAATCCTCTGGTCTTCCTGAACCAAGAGGGTGGCCTGCATGTAAACAAGACACAACTGAATCCTCTGATCTTCCAGAACCAAGAGGGTGGCCTGCAGGTAAATGAGACACCACTGAATCCTCTGCAGCTTCTATTAGGGCCAGGAGTTTTCCTGGCTACGTCTCCTGGCAGGAAAGACTTTGTCTCTAGTTATATTATTGTTTACAGAGTGAGTCCATATAATTTATTATGTGACTTGTTAAGTATATTTTTACCATTTCCCCTCCCATCTTCCCTTTTCATTCTATGCTATCAGCCACACCACTAGCTCACCTCCACACAATCCATCTACAAGTTAAAGACACACCTTGGAATAAATAACAAAGGAAAACTATTACTAGATGAAGTTTAGTGTTGTATTTTTTATTTCCCATCACCATAAATCATATTTAATCACTGAACAGTAGCAGACCTAACTTCATCTGTTCCTGACTCTGGATAGTGGATTAAAAAGACCATCAATCTCCAATGATATTAAAGTACTATTCTGAACATTACTGATATAATGAGTGGCAAATCAAGATATCTGCTGGTTTTATTGTTTGGTCAATAGTACCACCTGCTGGACAGCTTTAATGTTGCTTGACTGAGCAGTATGGGAGGATGCAAGTTGCCTCATTTCGGGCCAGTTTCCCAGACATCTACATTGAACATACTTTTTAGTCCAGGACTAGGATTAATCTGGGTCTGGGAAACCAGACCATATAGTGTAGTAGAAAGTAAGTGATACCAGCTTGTAGTGGGCTGACTAGTCCTGAATTGTCCTTTTGTTCCTGGACCATTTTTCATGCAGCTCCAGGTGACAGAGAACACATCAATTAGGACCGAGCCAACAAGCTGTTCAATGATACTGAGGAGATTTACATAGAGACAGAGAACTAATTGAGAAAACATATCAATGGTTCTGAATGACAACCAATATATATCAACACCACACATCATGATTCATGGAAATGTACAATATTACTTTTTTTTAATTATTATATATGAGCACATAAATCTCTTAAAATTCAAATCAGTCAGAAAAAAATCTAATGTACAAATCAAAATGAACATCAAATCAGTTAAATCATTGTACATAAAACAGAGCAGAATGAATTATCACATCTGGGGACCATCACCACCAGCATGACTGGACCCTACTACAGTTCAACCAGCTCAGCTATAGACTACACCAGCATGACTAGTATCTATGTGGACCCTACTACAGTTCAACCAGCTCAGCTATAGACTACACCAGCATGACTAGTATCTATGTGGACCCTACTACAGTTCAACCAGCTAAGCTATAGACTACCCCTGCATGACTAGTATATATGTGGACCCTACTACAGTTCAACCAGCTCAGCTATAGACTACACCAGCATGACTAGTATCTATGTGGACCCTACTACAGTTCAACCAGCTAAGCTATAGACTACCCCTGCATGACTAGTATCTATGTCGACCCTACTACAGTTCAACCAGCTCAGCTATAGACTACACCAGCATGACTAGTATATATGTGGACCCTACTACAGTTTAACCAGCTCAGCAGTACCAGAGAGCCAAAACCCAGGATAGAGGGGCTGAGTGAATGTGGTCTGGACTCTGTGGAGGAGGGTCATTGTGTCAGAGACACTGTAGAAGGACAGAGTACCTGCCTTGTGATCCAGGTACACTCCTACTCTGGAGGACTGAGGGCCTGATACTTTAGTCTCAACATTATTGTGTCTGAAATAATAACCATCACTAGAGCACTGTAAACTCCAGGACTTGTCATTGTATCCAAATGCATTACCTCTCTCTGTTCTGCTGATGTCTTTATATGAGACTGTTGTAATAACATACACCCCACTCCACTCCACCTCCCAGTAACAGCGTCCAGACAGACCCTCTCTACACAGAACCTGGTAGTTGTTTGTGAATCTGTCTGGATGGTCAGAATATGGTTGGTCTTGGCGTGTTTGGGACACCTTTCTGTTCCCTTCAGACAGAGAGAGACGTGTGCCTGCTGTGTTTGGGTCCAGTGTGAGCTGACAGGAATCTGGGAGAAGAGCAGAGCAGATACCAAGACCAATGAGGGGAGTTAGAACAATAATTTTAATCAGATACTGTATCTACCCTGTCTTTGATTAGAGCACAGCAGAGATCAAATCAGAGAAAAATTAGGAGTCAGATTGATACCCAGTCTTTGATTAGATCTACTATTGCTATATATTTTTTATAGAGATTGTTAGGAGTGTCTGTAAAAAGAGACTGTTAGTTCCTTCAAAATAAAGCGACTCACATTGTAACAACTGTTCTCCGGTCTTGGGCTCTGGAGGCAGTACAACATCCACTATATTCACTACAGACACACAAACACATTGTCAGAGAGAGGGAATGTTATCATCAGACCATATTCCACATGTATATGACTAGTAGGGAACTTCCAAGGGTCTAAAGTTGATGTTCTTATTATTTTCAACACACCTGTAGTGGAGATCTTGGTCCATTCTCCTTTAAGGAAGTCTTCTAGTTTCTCTCTCAGTTCAGACACAGTCTTACTCACATCTCCAAAGTACTGAAGAGGACGGACAACGATGCTGGGTAAGTCTGAAGATACACTGATACTGGAGAGAGACTGATAACTCTGGAGAGAGAGAGAGAGAGAGAGAGAGAGAGAGAGAGAGAGGGGGAGACAAAGAGAGAACAGAACCAAATGATTGAGATGAATAGTTTCAGCATTCAGATAATTTCATATCACATGAATCAAGGCAGTTTAGTTACCTGGAGGAAAGTGATGTGATCCTCTGTGTGTGAGAGCTGCTCCATCTCAGTGCTTCTCTTCCTCAGCTCAGCTATCTCCTGCTTCAGTTGCTCCAGGAGTCCTTCAGCTTGACTCACTTGAGACTTCACTTGGGCTCTGATCAGCTCCTTCACCTCAGAGCTCCTTCTCTCAATGGAGCGGCTCAGCTCAGCAAATATCTTATCACTGCCCTTCACTGCAGAGCGCTGTTGAGAGAGAGACTGACTTGTCTTAATTTAATGAGCCATCCTTATTACACTAACACCCCCCCCCCCCCTCCTAAAAACATATTGTGTGCCACAACAACCTCCACACAATCACCTTATACAGTACCCAACACCACAGTACAATACACCATCCAGCTCCACATTCCAACCGTACATCCAACCCCTTCCTCTCCAGCCGTAAAGACAGCCCCCCTGAGCCCCCATACCTCCTGAAACATCTCCACACTGTTGATCATTTTGTAAAACTCAATCTCATCCCTAAGGCGTCAATGGTAATGGCATTACCCTCACCACCACTTGGCCCTGCCCTACTCTCTTCCCTCCTGGTACTCCCTCCAGCAGCCTGCCCTGTATCAGAGCTAGACCCATCCTTTGCCCCCTGAGTCCTAGGCCACACACTCTTCTCAATTTACATCAACAACATAGCTCAAGCAGTAGGAAGCTCTTTCATCTATTTATATGCAGATGCCAGTCTTATACTCAGCTGGTCTCTGGATTTTGTGTTCAAAGCTTTCTTATTGTCCAACAAGCTTTCTCTTAATCCTGACCAACGTAAACATCTGTTTCCCATGCCAATATAACCCATTTGACAGAGAGAGAGAGAGAGAGAGAGAGAGAGAGAGAGAGAGAGAGCGAGAGAGAGAGAGAGAGAGAGAGAGAGCTCCATGTTAATGTATAGGGGACACAAGTCAGTCATGGTTATGTGATGAGGTAGGCTCGCTTGCGACTTCAAAATCAGTGTCGGCCCAATGGGGACTGTCCTCTTGGTGTAACGGTCAAGATGTTGGTCTCTCCAGCAGTAGACCTGGATTCATATCCTGTTGATTACATTAACCAGTCTATTGTCTGAAAGGGGTCCAGACAGCCTGTTCCCATCAGTGGCATTGGAGAGGGGCCCCTCTCCTCTCACTCTGACTGGAAGAGAGAAGTGAACTGGTGTATACTATACCTCTGGTCAACAATACTCACCTTGAAAGACTCCACAGCCTGTTGGAGCTCCTTCAGCTCCTTCTCTCTCTCCTGGAATCTCTGCTGGACCTTCTGCTGACTCATCCCCAGCTGCCTCTGTGGAGAATCACTCTTCAATGAGCTATGAAGCTGTAGTAGTCCAGTAGATCAATAGTATAGTAATGTGACATAGGGCCCATAGAGAGCAATTGTGATAGAAAAATTACATACTTATCTGTTTTATTTGATATTAATAGTAAACAATTATATAATTATCTAAGAGTAAGACTGGCCTGCTAAGGCTGAGTTGTATTGTGTCCACTCTATCTTCCTGCAGCTAGTCTAGGTTTTAATAGAGATAGTCTGGGTGTAGAGGACATGGGTTTTAATAGAGATAGTCTGGGTGTAGAGGACATGGGTTTTAATAGAGATAGTCTGGGTGTAGAGGACATGGGATTTAATAGAGATCGCTTGAAGCTGACAAAATGCATGTGAGACAAATGTCTCCGGTCTGACTGAGCCTGTATTCTATAGATAAGACTGTGTCAGTGACTCGAGATAGAGAGAACCTGAAAGAATAGAATCCTTTCATCTGGGAAACTTATCCTGAAGGAGTAGAATAACCCCCCCATGCAGATAAACATCAGGATGAACACAGGGTGGGTTATAGTGCCCAATCTGCATGGGGGGCAGCCATGGTTGAAGCCATTTTAGGTTTGGTATATAAAGACCCGGTATTCTCTGAATGATTCAAGCACTCAGGTCCGACAGTCAAGACTGTTGAATTGACGGCTTCATTATTGCAATAATTAATCAATATTAAATAAAGATGGTAGTTTGAAGAAATGACCGAGTCTCTCTCAGTACTGACTTTCCACAACACTATCAAGCTGTATTTGTTCAGTAGATCAATAGTATAGTCATGTGACATAGGACCCATAGAGAGGAAGGTCTACAATCTTGATGGTCCCTTTACATTGTGATATTGATTTGTTGCTATTTGAATGATTATAGTTTTAACAGTTGGTGTAAATGTATCAAGGAGTTGAGACTGAACTTTGAACTCGTTAAAGGCCATTCAGAATGATAATAGTGTTTGACTTTAGAAAATGGTGATACATTTGGAGAGTCTGGGTTAACATGTCTATATACTCAAGGTTTGTGTTCATATTTGTTCTGCTGAGGATCAATTTAATTTGAATGATTTCCTATTCAAACAGCCTTAGTTCCTACTGTATCTTTAATTATTTGTTTATCAGACAGTCACCAACAAGTTGTTCTGGTCTTACCTGTTTCTCAGTCCTCTCTGCTGCAGCTGACACTGTATCATGGCCTTTATGTTCATCCATCACACACTGATAACAGATACACTGCTGATCGGTACGACAGTAAACCTCCAGCAGTTTGTCATGATGAGAGCAGATCTTCTCCTGTAGTTGTGCGGTGGCTTTGACCAGCTTGTGCTTCTTGAAAGTAGGAGATTCATAGTGAGGTTTGAGGTGACTCTCACAGTAAGAGGCCAGACACGCCAGACAGGACATGAGGGCTTTCTGTTTTCTGGTCCCTCTGCAGAAATCACACGCCACATCTCCAGGTCCAGCATAGAACAGAGCAGGAGGGGGAGCAGCCTGGAGTCCTGTCTTCTTCAGTTCCTCCACCACCTCAGCCAACATGTTATTTTTCCTTAGAGTAGGCCTTGGAGTGAAGGTCTCTCTGCACTGAGGACAGCTATAGACCCCTCTCAGAACATTGTTATCCCAGCAGTCCTCAATACAGATTCTACAGTAACTGTGTCCACAGGCAGTAGTGACCGGCTCCTTCAGTAGCTCCAGACAGACAGAACAACAGAACTGGTCCTGGTCCAGCAGAACTCCTTGTTGAGCCATTTGGATGGTTGTTCACTCTCACACAGACAGATGAGACAGAGACTCAGGTCAGTTTTATTTCCTCAGAAGAGAGTTTGTGGGAGGGGGAGGGACTTCCTGGTTCTGCCAGAGGGGTGGGGTTAGAGAGGTGAGTGAGTTAAAGAGGGAGGGAGGGGGTAGAGGGGCGGCAGGGTAGTCTAGTGGTTAGAGCGTTGGACTAGTAACCGGAAGGTTGCAAGTTCAAACCCCCAACCTGACAAGATACAAATATGTAATTCTGCCCCTGAACAGGCAGTTAACCCACTGTTTCTAGGCTTTCATTGAAAATAACAATTTGTTCTTAACTGACTTGCCTAGTTAAATACAGGTAAAATAAACATTTTAGAGGGGGTAGAGGTTAGAGTGATTCCCGTTCCAATAAAGACCATTGAATTGAGAGGGGGAAGGATTAGAAGGACTGAGAGAGCGAGACACAGTTTTGTTCCAGGTTATGGCCTTAAATGTAATATAGAATACATCAAATAATGAGGAGATTAAATAAGGGGATTAATCAGAGAAAATGACTTTACCCCAGACCAGAACAACTTGTTGGTGACTGTCTGATAAACAAATAATTAAAGATACAGTAGGAACTAAGACTGTTTGAATAAAAGATCATTCAAATGAAATAGAGCCACTCAAAACAAATATGAACACAAACCTTGAGTATATAGACACGTTAACCCAGACTCTCCAAATGTATCACCATTGTCTAAAGTCAAACACTATTATCATTCTGAATGGCCTTTAACGAGTTCAAAGTTCAGTCTCAACTCCTTGATACATTTACACCAACTGTTAAAACTATAATCATTCAAATAGCAACAAATCAATATCACAATGTAAAGGGACCATCAAGATTGTAGACCTTCCTCTCTATGGGCCCTATGTCACATGACTATACTATTGATCTACAGGACAAATACAGTTTGATAGTGTTATGGAAATTCGGTACTTTCAGGTTCTCTCTATCTTATCTATAGAATACAGGCCCAGTCAGACCGGAGACATTTGTCTCAAATGCATCACTATTCATAGACTAGTTTGGTTTTTATCACCAGGACATCAATCAATTGTCTACAAACAGTGTCAGTGGAGGAGGTGTTAAACCTATTGAAGTCATTACCTGATGGTAAATCTACAGGTTATGGTCTTATGGACAATTCTTTGCTTCTAGCAATTTTTTGCTTCACTGTGCTGCTCCACAGATTGCAGTTCCACTGAGATACATATTTAATTGGTCACTGGAAAAGGGGATGTTTGCAAATGTATGGAAGCATGGAAACTGTCCTATTCCGAAAGACAGCAAAGAACCCATTACTCCTGCTAATAGTCAACCAATTAGTCTACTCCCTACACTCAGTAAGATATTGGAGGGTATTGTGAGTAGACAAATGTGGGAGTACATGGAAAAGAATGATCTGATTACAGCCAATCAGCATGCTTATCGCAAAAGCCATTCCACGACCACTGCATTGGTTGACATGACTCAATGATTTGGATAATGGCAGGTTTGTAGGTGTACTATGTTTAGATTTCAGTGCAGCATTTGATTTAGAGGATCATTAAATAATTGGTAAAAAAATGAATGCATTATGGTTTTAAGGAGGTAGCATTGAATTGGGTACAGTCATATCTAACTGACGGGAAACAGTCCACCTACATCAATGGTTCATTTTCTTCCCCTAATGTGTTAAACTGTGGAATACCGCAGGGCAACTGCCTTGGCCCACTTCTTTATTTAATATATACCAACGACCTTCCCTATGCCATGGTTGAAACTCAATCTACTATATTTGCAGATGATACTACAATTTATGCAGCAAGACAATCGGTTCAAAAGGTACAGCAGGCTTTACAGGGGGATTTGAAGAATATCAGGAAGTGGGTTTGCCAAAACAAACTTGTTTTAAACACCAAGAAAACCAAAGTTATGTTGGTATGTTCAACTAGGAAAAGGCAAAAACAGCATGGGATACAATTAAGTATGGGAGGAGTACAAATTGAAGAAGTGGCAGAAACCAAACTATTGGGAGTGCAGCTAGACAACTGCTTATCATGGTCGTCTCAAATAACTAATCTATGTAAAAAAATATATATATTAAAACAGCATGCACAATCAGAAGGATAGCTAAATATTTACCAGGAAAAATTATTCAGCAAATAACACAAGCATTAATTGAGAGTCAGGTGAACTACTGTTCGGTGGTCTGGGGAAATGCATCATCAAGTGAAGTTAGGAGACTGCAGAATGCACAGAACAAAGCAGCAAGGATTGTTTTAAGGTAGAGATATGGTTCTTCTGTTGCAGTCATGTGCAGTGTTCTTGGTTGGTCATCAATCGACAAGGTCATTGAAAAAAACATGCTTATTTTATTTTATAATATACATCATTTAAAACGGCCAAGTTCTATTCACAACGGTATTCAGTTGGTAAGAGACAGACATTCAGTAAATACTAGGAATAGATTGTCCACCATCTATATATTATCCAGACAGAAAAGAGAAATAGGCAAAAGAACATTTAGATTTAGAGCAATACAGAAATTGAATAAATTAACTGAGCAAACTAGAAACCTTTCAATATATAAATGTAAACATTATTTTAACAATTTAAATATAGTATATAGAAATGTTGTGGGATTATAGTAGATGAAGAAACAATATTTTTTTAGATTAAGTATTTATTGGGTCATTATGCTAGTGTATTATGTATGTTTGTAATAGTGTGTTATATGGGAAAGTGTGTTTGTATTATAAATTGTATTTGAATGTTTAAGGACTCTTGGAAGATTAGTCCAAATGGGGACCAAAAGATATACAAATCAAATCAAAATTGTCAGCTTCAAGCTCTCTCTAGTAAAACCCATGTCCTCACCCAGACTATCTCTAGTAAAACCCATGTCCTCCACACCCAGACTATCTCTAGTAAAACCCATGTCCTCTACACCCAGACTATCTCTAGTAAAACCCATGTCCTCTACACCCAGACTATCTCTAGTAAAACCCATGTCCTCTACACCCAGACTATCTCTAGTAAAACCCATGTCCTCTACACACAGACTATCTCTAGTAAAACCCATGTCCTCACCCAGACTATCTCTAGTAAAACCCATGTCCTCTACACCCAGACTATCTCTAGTAAAACCCATGTCCTCTACACCCAGACTATCTCTAGTAAAACCCATGTCCTCTAACCCAGACTATCTCTAGTAAAACCCATGTCCTCTACACCCAGACTCTCTCTAGTAAAACCCAGACTATCTCTATTAAAACCCATGTCCTCTACACCCAGACTATCTCTAGTAAAACCCAGACTAGCTGCAGGAAGATAGAGTGGACACAATAAACCTCAGCCTTAGCAGGCCAGTCTTACTCTTAGATAATTATATAATTGTTTACTATTAATATCAAATAAATCAGATAAGTATTTAATTTTTCTATCACAATTCCTCTCTATGGGCCCTATGTCACATTACTATACTATTGATCTACTGGACAAATAAAGCTTGATAGCTCATTGAAGAGTGATTCTCCACAGAGGCAGCTGGGGATGAGTCAGCAGAAGGTCCAGCAGAGTTTCCAGGAGAGAGAGAAGGAGCTGAAGGAGCTCCAACAGGCTGTGGAGTCTTTCAAGGTGAGTATTGTCTTCTCCCCTCCAGTCAGAGAGAGAGGAGAGGAAAGGGGCCCCTCTCCAATCCCACTGACCCCACTGTTGGGAACAAGCTGTCTAGACCCCTTTCAGACAATAGACTGCTTAATGTAACTGACGGGATATGAACCTAGGTCTACTGCGGGAGAAACCAACATCTTGACCGTTACACCAAGAGGACAGTCTCCATTGGGCCGACACTGATTTTGAAGTCGCTTTCGGGCCTACCTCATCACATAACCATGAGTAACCATGACTGACTCATGTCCCCTATACATTAACATGGAGCTCTCTGTCTCTCTCTGTCAAATGGGTTATATTGGCATGGGAAACAGATGTTTACATTGGTCAGGATATGTTTCTTGCTTTGGTCTTGGGAACAGGACACCATTGAAAGGAGTGATTTCTGGGATAGTGTTAAGTGTGGAGGTGGAGCAATTGAAGTTGAAGACTCCTGGTGTTTGTGATGATCACCGTTTGGTGCGACACAGACCCGGTGGTGAGCGTGGTGAAACAGTGGAGTCACTGTCAGTCCTTTTGAGTCTTTACCTGACAAAGTCATGTTAGGATATATAAGATATCCTGTTAGAGTCTTTGTGTTGAATCCACTGAGCTGTTTCAGGTGCAACGTTTATGGTCATGTTGCAGCAGTTTGTAGGAGGGAGATTCCCAGATGTGGGAAGTGTGCAGGAGGGCATGGGATAGAGGATTGTGTAGTTTTGGTGGATAACATTGTGTGTCAACTGTAGGGGTGTCCATGTTGCTGGGGATCAGAAGTGCCCGGTGAGAGAGAAGCAGGTTGAGGTGGCTACAGTCAGAGTAGTGCAGAAGGTGTCATATGCTGAGGCAGTGAAGAAAGTAGAGGAGGATGGGTCAAGGGTGAGGGATCCTGAGAGGATCCCTGTGAGTAGTAGATCTGTGCAGCACAGAGGGATAGGCCAACGAGTGATATATGCTTCAGTAAGGTTTGCTTCTTAGTGTTAATAACAATGGTTATCAACTGTACTGCAGAAATGGAACGTAAATCACAGAAAATAGATGTTGTGGTGGCAGCTGCAGAGAAGTATTTGGTCATACAAGATTTGACTTCAGAAGAGTTACAGGGTGTGTTGAGTGGTGGTGTCCCGTCCTCCCAGGTCGTTGTCATGGTGCAGGAGCAGATAGGGTCAAAGTAGTGGAATGGGGTAGTGGGGTTTTAATGAGTGTAGGGTGGGTTGAAATGGTTTTATTTAGTATTGTCATAATTTCCCCTTTTCCCTTTTATATCACAAAGTATCATGGATTTATATTATAGTCCAGTTGGGGGCGGTAATGCAACATATTGGATGCCAACTGCCGTTAAACTCCAAAGAAGAAGAAACGTTATATTATGTCTGTGTACAGTGTTGTAATGATGTCTCTCTCTCTCTCATTCCATCACTTTCATGGTAGTTGGTTGTGTGGGTCTCTGGGTATGAATGGGGTGCTGACAGACAATCGTTGATGGATATTTATAGAGCTCTGATCAGGACAACAATTGATTACAGGTGTATAGTTTATGGAACAGCAGCAAAGACTGTATGTGTCTGACTAGTGGAGGCAGGTGAGATGCCTTTGGATATACGACGTAATAAATTGTCATTAGCTTATTGGGTTGAAAGGCTGTGTGGTTGAGCATCCCACTGCTACTGTTCTAGATGACTGTTGGGAATATACTAGTCGACAAGGCAGTGGTTTGGTTGGACAGTTGGAAAGCTTGCTGATGAGAGTGGTTTGAGGGAGTTGGAGGTTGGCCCTTCTGTGGTGATAGGGGATGTACATACAAATACATTTAGTTAATTATATATATTTTCTAAAGATAAATATTTATATTTTTATGGTTGACATTGTCTTCCAACGTAACTACCCCTTAACATATAAACACAGACACTGGACATAGACACTGAAAATGAATTTATAGCTCTCAAAAGATCCTTTGCTTTGCTGAGCAGTTAGTTTTCAGGAGTGTGCTGCCTGCCTTCAGAGGAGTCTGTCTGTGAATAATGGGGGTGGCAGGTAGCCTAGTGGTTAACTAGGCAAGTCAGTTAAGAACAAACTCGTATTTACAATGACAACCTACCGGGGAACAGTGGGTTAACTGCCTTGTTCAGGGGTAGAACTACAGATTATTACCTTGTCAGCTCGGGGATTCAATCCAGCAACCTTTTGGTTACAATCCCATGCTCTAACCACTAGGCTACCTGCTGCCCTTTCACAGAGGCCTAGTTTACCTTTCCGTGAGTCATTTAGCAGACACTCTTATCCAGAGCCACAGGGGTTAAGTGACTAAAAAAGGCGAATTACAGATTTTTCAGCTAGTCGGCTCGGAGATTCGACTAGGTGAACCTGTTACTGTTACTGCCTAACGCTCTTAACCGCTAGATTACAAACAACTAAATGTTTAACACAAAAGTCAAATGGTAGTAGATAAATGGTAAGCTGGTTAAATAAAAGACTGCTGTTATAACATGTCTGTTTATTTCACTAAATATCTCACAATGTGTAAATGTAAAATGTTTTATGTCGGATTTTAAAAATCAGGAAAATCTCCTCTTTCTAATGACATAGGTTTGGGCAGGGTACTCTGCTGTTATTGATCGCTAGACCAGAAATAGTCAGAACTTTCATGTCTTGCCGACATCCTGGAAAGGCAGACATAAAACCATCGAGGTGCGGGTGTTAACTTTCTTATAAATAGTTTTTCCAGTTTCGTCCTAAAAACAGGTTTTAGTGGTCAAATAAAAAGGTAGACATTTGTTGGTGCCATTTAGGGGAAATGGAATTGGGTTTGTGGCTGGATCAGCAGCTCTTCATCATGTGGCCAGAGAGACTCAATACAGCAGGGGTCTCTGATTTCTATGCTGCAGTACTGAGGGTCTGGCAGCTGCTGAGACCCACACGAGACGGGGGTGTGGTGCCTGGGCCGTGGGTATGGGAGGAGACCATCTACCACAACCCACTGATCACTGGGTTTGGTGGACCTGGAGAGCAGGGTGGCAGCGTTCTGACTCAGCAGCACAGAGGCTACTGTACCGTACGGAGGTGGGCTTAGAGGGGGTAAAGGGGCATCAGTGGCAGGGGGTTATGGGGGCTGAGAGCATGGCAGGATATAGGTGGAGGGTGCTCTATCAGCTCCCAGTGCTGGAAAGGTCAGGGGTCATCCAGTGGAGGGTATTACATGGAGCCCTGGACACCAATAGCTGGTTGGCTCGGGTTGACCTGGGAGTTGGGGAAGGGTGGTCATCATGTTTTTTCTGTGTTGCCAGGGTAATGCCATTACTGTTAACGCCTTAGGGTTGAGATTGAGTTTTACAAAATGATCAACAGTGTGGAGATGTTTCAGGAGGTATGGGGGCTCAGGGGGGCTGTCTGTACGGCTGGAGAGGAAGGGGTTGGATGTACGGTTGGAATGTGGTGCTGGATGGTGTATTGTACTGTGACATTGGGTACTCTATAATGTGATTGTGTGGAGGTTGTGGTGGCACACAATGTGCTTTTAGGAAGGGGGGGGGGTGTAAGTGTAATGAGGATGCCAAGTCAGTCTCTCTCTCCCTCTCTCTCTCTCTCATTGGATCCAGAGCTGACAGCCAGTCGAGTGGGTGGAGGACCCAGTATAGAACTGGGAAGGAGTGTCACAAGTGGTTGAGTCGAGGATGAAGAAGTGGAGGTGTCTCCTCTCCCAAGTGTCATACAGAGGGAGGGTGCTGATCATCAACAACTTGGCAGCATCCTCCCTTTGCCAGAAAATGAGCATTCTCAACCCCCCTGGTGGTCTGCTTGTGGACCTGCAGAGTAAGTTAGTGAATTATTTTCTGGTTGGGGCGTCACCGGCTGAGGGCGGCGGTGTTCTGTACCGGCCTGTCCGGGAGGGGGGACAAGGCCTGATCCACCTGGAGAGCAGCCAAGCGAAGGCTCAAGTGAGTCAAGCTGAAGGACTCCTGGAGCAACTGAAGTAGGAGATAGCTGAGCTGAGGAAGAGAAGCACTGAGCTGGAGCAGCTCTCACACACACAGGATCACATCCATTTCCTCCAGGTAACTAAACTGCCTTGTTACATGTGATATGAAATTAACTTAATGTGAAACTAATCATCTCAATCATTATGGTGTCCTCTCTGTCCCCCCCTCTCTCTTGCTCTCTCTCTGTCTGTCTGTCTCTCTCTCTGTCTCCAGAGTTATCAGCCTCTCTCCAGTATCAGTGTATCTTCAGACTTACCCAGCATCATTGTTCGTCCGCTTCAGTACTTTGGAGACGTGTCTGATGTGACGACCCTCCCACTCTGTCTGCCGTATTCTCTCTTTGTTCTTGTTTCCTTATTAGGATGCCGGTGGGCAGAATTGGGAGGGTCGTTAGCTACATGGGAAACACCTGGGCCCGGTGTGTCCCAGGATAAATACACCACTTCCCCATTCATGGAGGAGACTCTCTCCATGCAGACACCTTTATGTAATTTTGTTGTGTTTGTGGGGGGGGGGGGTTGTTTGCTATAGCATCTTTCAACACCCTGCATTATCACATTCATGCATGCAAAACACTCACTTACACACACCATTGTATATTGTACTTAGTTACTTTATTTAATTAATATATGTTTTGTTACTCCTTATCTCCACGTTGTCTCCCTTTTGTTACGGGCTTTGAGCCGGTTCGTGACACTGAACTGAGAGAAACTAGAAGACTTCCTTAAAGGAGAATGGACCAAGATCTCCACTACAGGTGTGTTGAAAATAATAAGAACATCAACTTTAGACCATTGAAAGTTCCCTATATACAGTTGAATTCGGAAGTTTACATACACTTAGGTTGGAGTCATTAAAACTTGTTTTTCAACCACTCCACAAATTTCTTGTTAAACTACAGTTTTGGCAAGTTGGTTAGGACATCTACTTTGTGCATGACACACGTAATTTCTCCAACAATTTGTTTACAGACACATTGAATTATAAGTTAAATAATCTATCACAATTCCAGTGTGTCAGAAGTTTACATACACTAAGTTGACTGTGCCTTAAACAGCTTGGAAAATTCCAGAAAATTATGTCATGGTTTTAGAAGCTTCTGATAGGCTAATTGACACCATTTGAGTCAATTGGAGATGTACCTGTGGATGTATTTCAAGACCTACCTTCAAACTCAGTGCCTCTTTGCTTGACATCATGGGAAAATCTAAAGAAATCAGCCAAGACCTCAGAAAACAAATTGTAGACCTCCACAAGTCTGATTTATCCTTGGGAGCAATTTCCAAATGCCTGAAGGTACAAAGTTCATCTGTACAAACAATAGTACGCAAGTATAAACACCATGGGACCACGCAGCCGTCATACTGCTCAGGAAGGAGACGCGTTCTGTCTCCTAAAGATTAACGTACTTTGCTACGAAAAGTGCAAATCAATCCCAGAACAGCAAAGGACCTTGTGAAGATGCTGGAGGAAAAAGGTAGAAAAGTATCTATATCCACAGTAAAATGAGTCCTATATTGACATATTTCAGATATCTCAGATGTGATGATTCATTCTGCTCTGTTTTATGAACAATGATTTAACTGATTTGATGTTCAGATGTTCTGAATTAAAATTAAATACGTTCATTTTGATTTGTACATTTGACTTTTCTGACTGATTTGAATTTTAAGAGATTTAATGTGCTCATATTTGATAAAATGTTTTCACAATGTTTTAATATTGTACATTTCCATGAATCATGATGTGTGGTGTTGATGTATATTGGTTGTCATTCAGAACCATTGATATGTTTTCTCAATTGGTTCTCTGTCTCTTTGTAATTCTGCTCGGTGGCATTGAACAGGTACTAACTAAACTATGTGGGATGGACACAGATGAGTCCTGGACTAAAAAGAATGTTCAATGCATTTCCATGAATCATGACGTGTGGTGTTGATGTATATTTTCGTTGGCATTCAGAACCATTGATATGTCTTCTCAATTGGTTCTCTGTCTCTTTGTAATTCTTCTCAGTGGCATTGAACAGGTAGTATCACTAAGTAACTAACTAAACTATATGGGACAGACACAGATTAATCATAGTCCTGGGCTAAAAAGTATGTTCAATGTAGATGTCCAGGAAACCATCCCTAAATTTGTCATCTTTCATCCTCCCATACTGCTCAGTCAAGCAACATTAAACCTGTCCAGCAGGTGGTGGTATTGACCAAACAATATAACCAGCAGATATCTTGACTTGCCTCTCAGTGTATCAGTAATGTTCAGAATAGTACTTTAATATCATTGGAGATTGATGGTGTTTTTAATCCACTATCCAGAGTCAGGAATAAATGAAGTTGGGTCTGCTACTGTTCAGTGATTAAATATGATTTATGGTGATGGGAAATAAAAAATACAACACTAAACTTCATCTAGTAATAGTTTTCCTTTGTTATTTATTCCAAGGTGTCTTTAACTTGTAAATGGATTGTGTGGAGGTGAGCTAGTGGTGTGGCTGATAGAATAGAATGAAAAGGGAGGAGGGGAGGAGTGAAGGGCTGTTAAAGAAACCAGGTGAGGAAGAGAAAGATGTTCAGAGGAATTACTGTCTCTGTTCCAAATGGTTCCCTGTTCCCTACGTAGTGCACTACAGTGCTTCTGACCAGGTCTAAAGTAGTGTTCTACATAGGGAATAGGGTGTAGATTTATTACAATATCATGCTTTAGTGTTTGTCACAAAAAAATATTAGATCTCCACCACCCCACTTCATGTCTGTCATCCCCCAGTTCTGTTAAGACCTCATTGAACTGGGCCTCATTCTAAATGGTCACTTTGTGCAGAACCATACTGGACTTTACTATGGTTCTACATACAGTATCTGTGTTGATAGTCCATACTGGGCTTTACTATGGTTCTACATACAGTACCTGCATTGATGGTCCATACTGGACTGTGGGGTCACCCTGATCTGATTACTGTGGGGTCACCCTGATCTGATTACTGTGGGGTCACCGTGACCTGATTACTGTGGGGTCACCGTGATCTGATTACTGTGGGGTCACCATGATCTGATTACTGTGGTGTCACCATGATCTGATTACTGTGGTGTGTGTCTGTCTGTCTGTCCGTCCTAACTGTTGGAGCTTGGAGCACAAGCATTTCACTACACCCACAATAACATCTGCTAAATATGTGTATGTTACCAATAACGTTTGATTTGATTCTGTGTCTGTCTGTGTGTGTCTGCCTGTCCGTCCGTTTGGTTAATTAGCTGATGTTCTTGTCAGGATTCACTTATCAAAAATGTAGATTTAATCTGTACAGCAGAAGTATCGTGGAAGATCCACATGAAAGCTCGATTTAACTGTAAAAGCAATGTTCCAGTGTTCTTGGACACTGCATGGTAAATGTTGTAGATGACCTTTACATGTTAATGCAGATCTTCCATGATACTTCTGCGATATGGATTAAATCCAGCCCTTGGTTTGGGTGAAGACAACATGGTCACATGTAAACAACATCACAAACACAAAATATATATTGAATACTCAGATACTGAGCCTGTGTCCTCTCCCATCCTGCCTGTCATCTCACACCTCTCCTTTAGACAGCATGATGTTTTCTCCTAATGAACTGAAAGATCAACTGGACAACGTGAATGATGTTAACACATATCTCAAGATATGTTTTTTATCCTCTATTAAAATATGTGGTATATTTATCATGGAATGTAATCAACTTATTTGAGGTGTATTGCTGAACACTTGTCTATTTGTGCTCATTGTGTACTGTGTTTTAGTCTGAAAACCTAACACGTTCTTCTCTTAATATTCATTTACATTGGATTTTAAACAGTGACAGAATTCCAAATGTCTCCTGAGCTGAAGACCAAAGAAGAGTTGTATCTCTGTAAGAGATATTCAAACACCCTCTCAAAGATAACATACACATTCTTTCTTTTACTTATTGTGTTTTTATCTCCATCTGTCAGACGTCCTCCAGCTGACGTTGGATCTGAACACAGCTGATCCAGAACTCAGCCTGTCTGAGGGAAACAGGAAGGTGACAGCCACTGATAAAGCTCAGCCCTCTCCTGACCAGAGAGATGTTCCTACTGGAGACAGGTGCTGTGTAGAGAGGACCTGTCTGGAGTCTGCTACTGGGAGGTAGAGAGGACCTGTCTGGAGTCTGCTACTGGGAGGTAGAGAGGACCTGTCTGGAGTCTGCTACTGGGAGGTAGAGCGGACCTGTCTGGAGTCTGCTACTGGGAGGTAGAGCGGACCTGTCTGGAGTCTGCTACTGGGAGGTAGAGCGGACTTGTCTGGAGTCTGCTACTGGGAGGTAGAGCGGACCTGTCTGGAGTCTGCTACTGGGAGGTAGAGCGGACCTGTCTGGAGTCTGCTACTGGGAGGTAGAGAGGACCTGTCTGGAGTCTGCTACTGGGAGGTAGAGAGGACCTGTCTGGAGTCTGCTACTGGGAGGTAGAGAGGACCTGTCTGGAGTCTGCTACTGGGAGGTAGAGAGGACCTGTCTGGAGTCTGCTACTGGGAGGTAGAGTGGAGCGCTGGATGGGTTGAAATAGCAGTGTCATATAAAGGGATCAGCAGGAAAGGAAAGGCCCAGAGTGTACATTTCTAGGTGCCAGTCAGTCCTGGACTTAGGAGTGTTATCCCCCCATTGTAGGTTTTGGCACAATTATAATAAACCAGAAATATCTGTCCCCTGCTCCTCCAGAGTATGAGTGAACCTGGGTCACAAGGCAGGTACTCTGTCCTTCTACAGTGTCTCTGACACAATGACCCTCCTCCAGAGTAGGAGTGAACCTGGACCACAAGGCAGGTACTCTGTCCTTCTACAGTGTCTCTGACACAATGACCCTCCTCCAGAGTAGGAGTGAACCTGGACCACAAGGCAGGTACTCTGTCCTTCTACAGTGTCTCTGACACAATGACCCTCCTCCACAGAGTCCAGACCACATTCACTCAGCCCCTCTATCCTGGCTTTGGGATTGGTACAAAATCACGTCTCTAAATAATGACCAGTAGATACAGATCAACTATTTCAGATCCTCTGGGTTATTAACAGTTTTCTACTAGGTCTATGATCTGGTTAGACTCCCCTTTTTTATTGTAATAAATCCATTGTTTAGACAGCACGTTCTAATTAGCCTGGTCCCAGATCAGTTAGTGCTATTGATAAACAGATGGCATGACAGCACGTTCTAATTAGCCTGGTCCCAGATCAGTTAGTGCTATTGATAAACAGATGGCATGACAGCACGTTCTAATTAGCCTGGTCCCAGATCAGTTAGTGCTATTGATAAACAGATGGCATGACAGCACGTTCTAATTAGCCTGGTCCCAGATCAGTTAGTGCTATTGATAAACAGATGGCATGACAGCACGTTCTAATTAGCCTGGTCCCAGATCAGTTAGTGCTATTGATAAACAGATGGCATGACAGCACGTTCTAATTAGCCTGGTCCCAGATCAGTTAGTGCTATTGATAAACAGATGGCATGACAGCACGTTCTAATTAGCCTGGTCCCAGATCAGTTAGTGCTATTGATAAACAGATGGCATGACAGCACATTCTAATTAGCCTGGTCCCAGATCAGTTAGTGCTATTGATAAACAGATGGCATGACAGCACGTTCTAATTAGCCTGGTCCCAGATCAGTTAGTGCTATTGATAAACAGATGGCATGACAGCACGTTCTAATTAGCCTGGTCCCAGATCAGTTAGTGCTATTGATAAACAGATGGCATGACAGCACATTCTAATTAGCCTGGTCCCAGATCAGTTAGTGCTATTGATAAACAGATGGCATGACAGCACATTCTAATTAGCCTGGTCCCAGATCAGTTAGTGCTATTGATAAACAGATGGCATGACAGCACATTCTAATTAGCCTGGGGCCTGTTGCACAAAAGTAGAATTAAGACATCCGGGATAAATGACTCAGCTGAGCTCAATGAAGCCAAAACATGTGCGTCCAGGCTTAATTGGTTGCACAAAGACCAAGCCAGGATGAGCAGACACGGATTCATTAAGCCAGGTGAAACCAATCCTGGATAGGTGCGCGCTCACGGCTCACTCAAATAGACCCCGCCACAGATCACAGATTAACTGATTTACCATGGCAACTAGAGCCGCGTACTTTTCCCCGTCGGAAGCACAAATCCTCATGGAGGCATACGAGGAGGTAAAAGATATAATTAAGAAGAAAGGCAACACCGCCACAGTGATAAAGCAAAGAGAAAAAGCGTGGCAAAGTATTGCAGACCGCCTGAATGCGTAAGTAGTGCACAATTACACACTCACCGCTCCGCTGAAACATCACAATTACAATTCAAATATTTAATTCACATCTCCAAAAATGCAGTTGTACTGTAATTATGAAACGGTTAATTTTTTTTATTGAAATGCACTGCAGATATGAGTGAAATTGTGTAAAGTAACTCCATCACACTGTATAAAGCTATGATAAAATTTTTGATATTTTTACTGAAAACAAGACAAAAATACCAAGTAATTTTTTGCAGTGTGACTCCATTAAGTGTGTGTGTGTGTGTGTGTGTGTGTGTGTAGATTAAACATGAACGGGCCAAAACGGACATGGCAGCAGGTCAAAATCAAATACAAGAACATTCTGCAGAATGGTATGGTCCCTGACTAATATTTAACAAAGCACAAGCATATATTGTACCCAGAAGGTGCCTGCTCACACATTGTCTGTACTGTTTTAGCAGTGAAAAAGAATACCCACAGACAAGGCACGGGTGGTGGGTCACCAAAGGCTGACCTTACCCCAGCAGAGGACATGGCCTTGGAGCTAAATAAAGGCAGGCCCGTCTTAGAGGGGATCCCTGGGGGGAAAGAGACGAGCATAGGTTCCTCCCAAGATGCCACCCGCTTCATTCAAGGTATGTCCTTCCATCTCTACATGGGATACAACCACATTCATATTGAATCAATTTGGACTGTCTGACTTTGGTTTACCTATTGCCTTGCAGTGTCTGGCAGCACTGTGTTCCTGTTAGAGCCACCAGCACAAGCACCAGACGATGCTGATCCAGTGAGTACTCCATCAAAGGCATACTGTAGGCCTGGCATGTCTTGTCTACTAGCTTCAATATGAATCCGATTAAATGTGATAGGGTGAAGGCCCCAGTGCAGCAGCAACAGCACATGATGGAGACGATGATGAGGAGGAGACCATCTCTCTGGATTCCAGAAGGCATGAGGTATCATGTTAAGACTGTGAAAGTACTATTTACTCTACAATGGTGAGGAGTCCTCATCAAAATCAAAAAATCTAATTTCTTTTACAGGACCCAGATGCTATACAGTGGGAAAACCAGCCTGGCAACATAGTGCGTATTAATAAAAGGACACCACATCCTGCCAAATTCCAGCTGCGCTAATTGTATTGTGTTCACAGAGCTCACAAGCTATCAGAAAGTTGTATGGCAACCACCTCCGGTGCCAAATAGAACTGGCAGACATAGACATTCAGTACAAGAAGAAAAAGATGGAAAATCTTGCACTGGAGTTCGAAATAAAAAAGAGGACAATTAGGAAACTGGACCTTGAAATAAAAAAACTTGAGAGGGAGGTGAGATATGCCTTCAATGTACACTGTATGCTAACTGTAACACAAATGTATTAATCATTATTTTTCTTTCCTCCCCAGCTCCAAGAAGATGACACAGCTCAAAATAAAAATTAGGTATATTCTCGTAAAGTCAAGTGAGCCATGACATATGAGCTCTTATTGTGAGCACACAGGACGGTGGCATCTTTCTAAGGTTTTTTTTATTTTCCCAGCAATCAGTACAACCAAGTCATCGTTATAAGGCATCGCCCTCTTTTGCCCACCCCCCCCAGCACCAGGTGTGGCCACTAGCCTATATGAAGGCCCAAAATTGTGTGTTCCTTTCTGCTCTGACAATGGCATGCCCATTCGTGCGAGATGTGGTGGATGAAGAAGCACTTGTGCTGAGGAGAGCCTTCAGGTGAGAAAGGGTCTTCAGGGACCGGTTGGACCCACTGGCCTTCCCTGATGACCATCTATATGAAAGATACAGGTTTTCTGCAGATGGCATCAGGTATCTATGCAGACTACTGGGTCCCAGGATTAAGCACCGCACTGCACGGAGCCATGCACTGAGTGTGGAGCAAATGGTTTGTGTGGCCTTGCGCTTTTTTGCTAGTGGAGCCTTCCTGTACTCAGTGGGGGATGCAGAACAGCTGAACAAGGCCACAATTTGCCGCACAATAAGGAGTGTGTGTCTGGCTATCAAAGCATTAGCAGATGTCTTCATCTCCTTCCCTGGCCACAGAAGACTCTGTGACATCAAAGAGGAGTTCTATAGGATTGCAGGTAAGAGGATCTACAAATTACAGGACAACTGTTAACACATAGTAGGATACTCATTACTTTGTGTGACAGGTTTCCCCAATGTCATTGGTGCAGTGGACTGCACACACATAAGGATAAAAGCCCCCTCAGGTGCCCATGAGGCCGATTTTGTGAATAGGAAATCCTTTCACAGCATTAATGTTCAGGTGAACATAACTTTTTGATATTGTCCATTGACGAACACTCTGCATTGCCAGTGATGTGCATTGATTGGTGTAATATTCCTCATCTTATGATTTCAGATGGTCTGCAATGCTGACTGTGTGATCAGCAATGTTGTGGCAAAATGGCCTGGCTCAGTCCATGACTCCAGAATCTTTCGGGCCTCTGAAATCTATCAGTGCCTATCACAAGGTAAGCCACACAACCCCTATTTATAACCATCATGGCTGTGTCAAGAATATCACTGTGTTTATGAGGTAGTAATGATGAGATTTTGTGTTGACAGGTGAATTCTCTGGTGTGTTGCTGGGAGACAGGGGGTATGGCTGCCAGCCTTTTCTCCTGACACCTTTCACAGACCCCCAGGAAGCACAGCAGGCCTACAACCATGCCCATGCCAGGACCAGGGCCAGAGTTGAAATGACCTTTGGCCTCCTGAAGGCACGCTTTCACTGCCTTCACAAATTAAGGGTCAGCCCTGTTAGGGCATGTGATATTACTGTGGCTTGTGCTGTCCTTCACAATGTGGCCTGCCTGAGGAAGGAGAGGGCCCCCAGAGTGCCACCAGCCATGGACTGGGACAATCCGGCAATCTTCCCTGATGACGACAGTGGTCGGCTGCTGAGGGACCAATATGTGTTGAATTATTTTAGTTAGTATGTGTGCTTTCAATTTTGGTTAAATATGTCCTGCGGTGGCAGAGGAATTTGGGTTTTTTTGGGTTCGTTTTTTGACGAATTTGGCCTCTTATGATGTTTGTGCGGTATACTGTGTGTAATACAAGGCTGCAGGGAGGCTACTGCATCCATTCATTTGTCTGTTCAGTTGATGTGTATGGATTTGTCCTGCATTTATTTTAGTGTGCAGACATGCAGGGTGTGTTATACACATTCAAAGGTCTGTATATGTATCATTTTGTATAATATGCTTAGATTCTGTGCTTTCCATCTTGTAGAGTCACTGTGACTTCAGTTTTGAAAGGAGCTGATGGTTTACCTGCTTTGTTTTGTCCTTATTCAATAAAGGAACATAATGTTACACATTGTGTTTTTATATTCATATGGAATGTGTATTTGTTTATATGACAGAGTACTAGGGCCACACTGAAGAAAAAGGATAAAGTCATAAATTTATGAGGCTGGTTCTTTCTGCAGAAAAGCTACATATTGTTTTTACAGTTTTGATACTTATGACAATGTGATACTTAATATTCTGGCACATCAGCATGTCTTTGTTTATGAAACCATACTGAAGTACAATTTCACGAAATGCCCCACATCTGTCATTTTAACAACTGTCCTCCTTTAAAACAACTGGTTACAATATTATGACTTGTGTTTTTTTCCCCTCTGTGGCCCTAATATTCTAGCATTTTATATATAGCCTTATAGTCTATGGGAAACTGTAAATTATCTAATGATAGCAACATCATCTAAAAATCATTTTTTATCCAAAATCATTGAAATTAATGATCACAAACGTTTAAATAACAGTGGGTCTAGTTATATGTGATAACAATGTATGAAAGCAGTGAAATAACTATTGGTTTCCATTTGTGGTGACTGCTGACTGACATTAGGGATGAGATTAAATAGATCCTGGAATTTAGCCTGGTCTGGAGCAGGCTAGCTCCACAGAATAAATCTCCATGGTAATTTATACCATAACATATCCTCCTGCCCCCTATCCATCTTTAGTGCAACCGGATTACGGATCAATTGAGCCAGGATCACCAAGATATCCTGGCTTAATCCCTTATCCTAGTTTTGTGCAACAGGCCCCTGGTCCCAGATCAGTTATTACTATTGATAAACAGATGGCATGACAGCACATTCTAATTAGCCTGGTCCCAGATCAGTTAGTGCTATTGATAAACAGATGGCATTACAGCACATTCTAATTAGCCTGGTCCCAGATTTGTAAGTGCTCTTACAAATCATGACATTGGAAATGCCCTATTATTGAATTGATTGACACAATGAATCAGTTATTTACAATAATCGATGCACCAGTATATCCATATAGACTAATAGACAGTACATAACACACTCCCACATCATGTCCATGTAGACTAATATACAGTACATAATACACTCCCACATCATATCCATGTAGACTAATAGACAGTACATAATACACTCCCACATCATATCCATATAGACTAATAGACAGTACATAACACACTCCCACATCATGTCCATGTAGACTAATATACAGTACATAATACACTCCCACATCATGTCCATGTAGACTAATAGACAGTACATAATACACTCCCACATCATGTCCATGTAGACTAATAGACAGTACATAATACACTCCCACATCATATCCATGTAGACTAATAGACAGTACATAATACACTCCCACATCATGTCCATGTAGACTAATATACAGTACATAATACACTCCCACATCATATCCATGTAGACTAATAGACAGTACATAATACACTCCCACATCATATCCATGTAGACTAATAGACAGTACATAATACACTCCCACATCATATCCATGTAGACTAATAGACAGTACATAATACACTCCCACATCATATCCATATAGACTAATAGACAGTACATAACACACTCCCACATCATGTCCATGTAGACTAATATACAGTACATAATACACTCCCACATCATATCCATGTAGACTAATAGACAGTACATAATACACTCCCACATCATGTCCATGTAGACTAATAGACAGTACATAATACACTCCCACATCATATCCATATAGACTAATAGACAGTACATAACACACTCCCACATCATGTCCATGTAGACTAATAGACAGTACATAATACACTCCCACATCATGTCCATGTAGACTAATAGACAGTACATAATACACTCCCACATCATGTCCATGTAGACTAATAGACAGTACATAATACACTCCCACATCATGTCCATGTAGACTAATAGACAGTACATAATACACTCCCACATCATATCCATGTAGACTAATAGACAGTACATAATACACTCCCACATCATATCCATGTAGACTAATATACAGTACATAATACACTCCCACATCATATCCATGTAGACTAATAGACAGTACATAATACACTCCCACATCATATCCATGTAGACTAATAGACAGTACATAATACACTCCCACATCATATCCATGTAGACTAATAGACAGTACATAATACACTCCCACATTATATTTCAGTAGGAAGGAACGATCATCTAAAATGTCTGTCTAAAACTGACTGTCAATGAAAACAATCCACAGTACAGACATCAATAAACCAAGAGGAACTCCAGCGCTACAGGGGACAAAGGTTGTGTAGAGGTCACAACACTTTTTCTATGGAGACCGTTGTGGAGGAGCGTTCCATGGTGTGTTAGAATCACAGGCAGGTCTTTTACTGCAGTAGCTTCTCTGTCAGAAGGTTGCTTCCTACTCGGCTACTCTGCACCACACTCAGTTCTAGGTACCTGGGACACAGGGGAGACTGCTAGGGTGGATCTCTCTCAATACTGTCACCTGTCTCAATACTCTTAATACTGTCACCTGTCTCAATACTCTTAATACTGTCACCTGTCTCAATACTGTCACCTGTCTCAATACTGTCACCTGTCTCAATACTGTCACCTGTCTCAATACTGTCACCTGTCTCAATACTGTCACCTGTCTCAATACTGTCACCTGTCTCAATACTTTCACCTGTCTCATCTACACAGACTATATTGACACTTTGTTCAGGTCACCTCACGAGTTCAAGGAAATTCTCAAATTTGTATCAATGAAAATCTTGAAGTCCAGGATTGAAAGAACAAAAATGGCTTCCTGTCCTCCTCGTGTCTTCTGTCCTCCTCGTGTCTTCTGTCCTCCTTGTGTCTTCTGTCCTCCTCGTGTCTTCTGTCCTCCTCGTGTCTTCTGTCCTCCTCGTGTCTTCTGTCCTCCTCGTGTCTTCTGTCCTCCTCGTGTCTTCTGTCCTCCTTGTGTCTGCTGTTCTCCTTGTGTCTTCTGTCCTCCTCCTGTTCTTTGCCTCATCTGTAATGACTATACTGATACATGAGAGGTTCTCTTACTGTACCTGTCAGATATACAGCAGAACACCAGAGTGTTTATGGTCATCAACATGGCTAAGAAGAAGAAACGCTCCAGATTCCCTTCATGCAGTGTGTTTGGGTACCAGTTACTGTAGTTGGACAGGATAACAGATTCCCTTCATACAGTGTGTTTGGGTTCCAGTTACCTGTAGTTGGACAGGAGAACAGATTCCCTTCATGCAGTGTGTTTGGGTAGAAGTTACCTGTAGTTGGACAGGAGAACAGTTCTATCAGTGGCCATAGGATTGAATCACCATATTGCAGGCAGACCCCCATCAACCATTCCAACATGCATGTGTGTTCCTCTTCAGTTGCTATGGTTACAATGATGATCCCCAGTTTACAATTGGCTCATTCATCCCCCTCCTCTCCCCTGTAACTATTCCCCAGGTCATTGCTGCAAATGAGAACCTGTTCTCAGTCAACTTACCTGGTAAAATAACGGATACATTTAAACATTTTAAAAATGCATCTGTTAGTGAAGTCTTTACCTCCAGTGAGTAGGTAGACCAGCTGGATGATGAGGGCTCCCAGGAAACAGCCCCCTCCGTAGGACAGGGTGAGGAAGTGCAGGGAGATGCTTCTGATGTGACTAGGTGTCAGGTGGAAGGAGATCACAGAGCCTGGAACAGAGAAGAGAAGAAGGCTGGGAAGACAAAGAAGCATTCATTTGGTTCAAACGTCCCTTGTCTGTCTCTAATACACCAGTAGGGGTCATCCTAACCCTAGCTTCCAGAGTTCAGAATACTATCCACTATGATGGCAGTTGGTTCCAACATTCCACATTCTAACTACATATGGTGTCCATTGACATTCTAGCTACATGGGGTGTCTATTGACATTCTAACTACATATGGTAGTATGCTCTAACGCTAGTTGGCACTGTCTCCCAAAATGACATCTGACTCTGGGTCAGTAGATAAAGAGCTTCATCTGACTCTGGGTCAGTAGTTTAAGGGCTTCATCTGACTCTGGGTCAGTAGTTTAAGGGCTTCATCTGACTCTGGGTCAGTAGTTTAAGGGCTTCATCTGACTCTGGGTCAGTAGTTTAAGGGCTTCATCTGACTCTGGGTCAGTAGTTTAAGGGCTTCATCTGACTCTGGGTCAGTAGTTTAAGGGCTTCATCTGACTCTGGGTCAGTAGTTTAAGAGCTTCATTGCCTAAATCCTAAGTATCCCTTTAACCTGAGTTAAGTGATTAAGCTCTGAGGAGAGATATGTATTTTATTATGCCTTTTGAAAGTGATTTGTGAAACATTTATTTTTAGTAAAACTCCAGGATATTTTCCTATTTCAACCAATCCTTTGCCTCCAGTGTCCTGGTCAGGCCCTGAAAACACCCTACAGACAGAGTATTCTACTACCAGGGATGGGCAGAAATGATTGCATTTATTCATTTTACATTCACATTTTAGTAATTTAGCAGACACTCTTATCCAGAGCGACTTTCAATTAGTGCATTAGTATATCTGAAGACAGCTAGGTGAGACAACAATATATTACAGTCGTATCAATTAGTGCATTAGTATATCTGAAGACAGCTAGGTGAGACAACAATATATTACAGTCGTATCAATTACATTTTACCTCAAAGTATTTATCAACATTTTTACATGTACATTTATATTTAGTATATTTAGTAGACACTCTTATCACACCATAGTACTATCAGACTGCTGATACCAATGTTGTCATTTACCAGACAGTCTTATCACACCATAGTACTATCAGACTGTTGATACCAATGTGGTCATTTAGCAGACAGTCTTATCACACTATAGTACTATCATACTGTTGATACCAATGTTGTCATTTAGCAGATACACTATAGTACTATCAGACTGTTGATACCAATGTTGTCATTTAGCAGACACACTATAGTACTATCAGACTGTTGATACCAATGTTGTCATTTAGCAGATACACTATAGTACTATCAGACTGTTGATACCAATGTTGTCATTTACCAGACACTCTTATCACACCATAGTACTATCAGACTGTTGATACCAATGTTGTCATTTAGCAGACATACTATAGTACTATCACACTGTTGATACCAATGTGGTCATTTAGCAGACACTCTTATCACACCATAGTACTATCACACTGTTGATACCAATGTGGTCATTTAGCAGACAGTCTTATCACACCATAGTACTATCAGACTGTTGATACCAATGTGGTCATTTAGTAGACACTCTTATCACACCATAGTACTATCAGACTGCTGATACCAATGTTGTCATTTACCAGACACTCTTATCACACCATAGTACTATCAGACTGCTGATACCAATGTTGTCATTTAGCAGACACTCTTATCACACTATAGTACTATCATACTGTTGATACCAATGTTGTCATTTAGCAGATACACTATAGTACTATCAGACTGTTGATACCAATGTTGTCATTTAGCAGACACACTATAGTACTATCAGACTGTTGATACCAATGTTGTCATTTAGCAGACACACTATAGTACTATCAGACTGTTGATACCAATGTTGTCATTTAGCAGACACTCTTATCACACCATAGTACTATCAGACTGTTGATACCAATGTTGTCATTTAGCAGACATACTATAGTACTATCACACTGTTGATACCAATGTGGTCATTTAGCAGACACTCTTATCACACCATAGTACTATCACACTGTTGATACCAATGTGGTCATTTAGCAGACAGTCTTATCACACCATAGTACTATCAGACTGTTGATACCAATGTGGTCATTTAGCAGACAGTCTTATCACACCATAGTACTATCAGACTGCTGATACCAATGTTGTCATTTAGCAGACAGTCTTATCACACCATAGTACTATCAGACTGCTGATACCAATGTGGTCATTTAGCAGACAGTCTTATCACACCATAGTACTATCAGACTGCTGATATCATTGCAGGGTGAAAGGGGGCCACAACATGTGAACACTATAAAAAATGGAATAGAAAACTATTTAGTATTTAAAAAAAAAAAAAATGCAATGGAGTGTAGTTCTGCCCAGTGTAATTCAAATGACAAAATACTCAGAAGTAATTAAAATACATATTTCAAATACGTGTAACAGAAATAATAACCATCTCTGCCTACTACCCAACACTCTGTCATACTTCCTTATCAAAGAAACCACACCCCCTCTACATACTGAGAACACAGTCAAGTAGGAAGCCACTCCCTGTCCTCTGGTGTAGAGCTCAATGAAACAGAAAGTAATATTTGACACTGAACAGAAAGTAATCTTCGACACTGCCATTGCTTAACCTACAGGAGAGAGCACTAAAATGGCTGACAATCAGGAACTGTTCTGTTGCTCCATCTGTCTGGATCTACTGAAGGATCCGGTGACTACTGCCTGTGGACACAGTTACTGTATGGGCTGTATTATAGAACACTGGGATCAGGATGATCTGAAAGGTTTCTACAGCTGTCCACAGTGCAGACAGACCTTTATCCCACGACCTGTTCTGAACAGGAGCACTGTGCTGGCTGAAGTGGTGGAGAATCTGAAGAAGACAGGACTCCAGGCTGCTCCCCCTCCTGCTCTGTGCTATGCTGTACCTGTAGATGTGGCGTGTGATTTCTGCACTGGGACCAGAAAGCAGAAAGCCCTCATGTCCTGTCTGGCATGTCTGGCCTCTTACTGTGAGACTCACCTCCAACCTCACTATGAATCTCCTGCTTTCAAGAAGCACAAGCTGGTCAAAGCCACCGCACAACTACAGGAAAAGATCTGCTCTCATCATGACAAACTGCTAGAGGTTTACTGTCGTACCGATCAGCAGTGTATCTGTTATCTGTGTACAATGGATGAACATAAAGGCCATGATACAGTGTCAGCTGCAGCAGAGAGGACTGAGAAACAGGTAAGACTAGAACAACTTGTTGGTGACTGTCTGATAAACAAAGAATTAAAGATACAGTATAAACTAAGACTGTTTGAATATGAGATCATTCAAATTAAATCGATCCACAGCAGCACAAATATGAACACAAACCTTGAGTATATATTTTTTTATTTATCCTTTATTTAACTAGGCAATTCAGTTAAAAACAAATTATTTCATACAATTAAATGTTTTACCTTTCAATAACTAAGCAAGTTGGTTAAAAACACATTCTTATTTACAATGACGGCCTGCAATGAACAACAGTTGGTTAACTACCTTGTTCAGGGGAAGAACAACAGATTTATACCTTGTCAGCTTGGGGATTCAATCCAGCAACCTTTTGGTTACTGTCCCAACGCTCTAACCACTAGGCTACCTGCAAACCCGATGAAGACCTACTATTGGCCAAACCCTAACTCGGACAACGCTGGGCCAATTGTGCGCCACCCTAGGGAACGCCCAATCACGGCCGGTTGTGATACAGCCTGGAATCAAACCAGGATCTGAAGTGATGCTTCTAGCACTGAGATACAGTGCCATAGACCACTGCGCCAGTAGGGAGATATGATAACCCAGATTCTCCAAATGTATCACCATTTTCTAAAGTCCAACACCATTATAATTTGTTATCAAACACCCAATCAGCTCCCTGATTTGTGTATTGTTAAAACTATAATAATTCAAATCAAATGTCATGTTATTGGTCACACACATATTTAGCAGATGTTATTGGTGGTGTAGTGAAATGCTTGTGTTCCTAGCTCCAACAGTGCAGTAATTTCTAACAATTCACAGCAATACACACAAATCTAAAGTAAAAGAATGCATTTAAGAAATATTTAAATTTTAGATTGAGCAACGTCGGAGTGGCGTTGACTAAAATCTAGTAGAATCACATAACATTATAATATAATTTCACACAGTAAATCCTCTAAATTTTAATACATATCTTCTACGGGCCCTATGTGACATGACTATACTATTGATCTACTGGACAAATAAAGCTTGATAGCTCATTGAAGAGTGATTCTCCACAGAGGCAGCTGAGGATGAGTCAGCAGAAGGTCCAGCAGAGATTCCAGGAGAGAGAGAAGGAGCTGAAGGACCTCCAACAGGCTGTGGAGTCTTTCAAGGTGAGTATTGTTGACCAGAGGAGACACACCAGTTCACTTCTCTCCTCCAGTCAGAGAGAGAGGAGAGGGGCTCCTTTCCAATCCCACTGACCCCACTGTTGGGAACAGGCTGTCTGGACCCCTTTCAGAGGGGTGTATGTGACCAACGGGATATGAACCCAGGTCTACTGCAGGAGAAACCAACATCTTGACCGTTACACCAAAAGCACGTTCCCTATTGGACCGAGGGCTGAATTTGATGTGGCAGGCGTGGCGACCTCATCACATAACCTTGAGTAACCATGACTACTCATGTTCCCTATACATTAACATGGAGCTCTCTCTCTCTGTCAAATGGGTTATATTGGCATGGGAAACATATGTTTACATTGCCTAAGCAAGTGAAAGACCATAAACAAAAGTGAAATAAACTATTAGAAATGAACAGTAAACATTACACTCACAGAAGTTTCAAAGGAATAGAGACGTTTCAAATGTTATAATTCAAGTGCAAACAGAATGAGCCGTGCGCCAGACTGAGTTCTGGAGGTGAAATGGAAATGAATGAGGGAGAGTTAAGTGAGGTAGAAGGTGTGGTGAAGAGCTCAGAACCAGAGCCTGACATCAATGGACATGATAATGAAACATCTGGTGCAGTAGGAGTTACATTGTTGGAGAAAGTGGATCCATACCTTTTGGCAGATCCATGTGTGGTTTCAGGGTGGGTGGGAAAGGAGTTGGGTGCAGTTGAATCAGTGAAGGTAACCTGTAGTGGACTTGTGATATTTGTTTGTGTTTCTTCTGACCAGAGGGAGTGGGCGCTCCGTGTCATGCAACTTGGGTCAAGATCTGTTTCTTGCATTGGTCTTGGGAACAGGACACCATTGAAAGGAGTGTTTTCTGGGATAGTGTTAAGTGTGGAGGTGGAGCAATTGAAGTTGAAGACTCCTGGTGTTTGTGATGACCACCGTTTGGTACAACGCAGACCCGGTGGTGAGCGTGTTGAAACAGAGGAGTCACTGTCAGTCCTTTTGAGTCTTTACCTGACAAAGTCATGTTAGGATATATCAGTTATCCTGTTAGAGTCTTTGTGTTGAATCCACTGAGCTGTTTCAGGTGCAACGTTCATGGTCATGTTGCAGCAGCTTGTAGGAGGGAAATTCCCAGATGTGGGAAGTGTGCAGGAGGTCATGGGATAGAGAATTGTGTACTTTTGGTGGATAAAGCTCTTGTACGAGAGCTTCAGTTTCTTGGCAATTTCTCACATGGAATAGCCTTCATTTCTCAGAACAAGAATAGACTGATGAGTTTCAGATGAAAGTTCTTTGTTTCTGGCCATTTTGAGACAGTAATCGAATCCACAAATGCTGATGCTCCAGATACTCAACGAGTCTAGAGAAGGACAGTTTTATTGCTGCTTTAATCAGCACAACGGTTTTCAGCTGTGCTAACATAATTGCAAAAGGGTTTTCTAATGATCAATTAGCCTTTTTAAAATGATAACCTTGGATTAGCTAACACACCGTGCCATTGGAACACAGGAGTGATGGTTGCTGATAATGGGCCTATGTACAGTTGAAGTCAGAAGTTTACATACACCTTAGCCAAATAGATTTAAACTCAGTTTTACACCATTCCTGACATTTAGTCCTAGTAAAAATGTCCTGTCTTAGGTCAGTTAGGATCACCACTTTATTTTAAGAATGTGAAATGTCAGAATGGTAGAGTGATTTATTTCAGCTTTTATTTATTACATCACATTCCCAGTTGATCATAAGTTAACCTCAATTAGTATTTGGTAGCATTGCCTTTATAATTCTTTAATTGGGTCAAATGTTTGGGGTAGCCTTCCACAAACTTCCCACAATAAGTTGGGTGAATTTTGTCCCATTCTTTCTGACAGACCTGGTGAAACTGAGTCAGGTTTGTATGCCTCCTTGCTCGTTCTGGGATTGATTTGCACTTTTCGCACCAAAGTACGTTCATCTCTAGGAGACAATACATGTCTCCTTTCTGATCGGTATGACGGCTGCGTGGTCCCATGGTGTTTATACTTGCGTACTTTTGTTTGTTCAGATGAACGTGGTACCTTCAGGCGTTTGGAAATGGCTCCCAAGGATAAATCAGACTTGTGGAGGTCTACAATTTGTTTTCTGAGGTCTTGGCTGATTTCTTTTGATTTTCCCATGATGTCAAGCAAAGAGGCAGTGAGTTTGAAGGTAGGTCTTGAAATAGATCCAGAGTTACACCCCCAATTGACTCAAATTATGTCAATTAGCCTATCAGACGCTTCTAAAGCCATGACATCATTTTCTGGAATTTTCCAAGCTGTTTAAGACACAGTCAACTTAGTGTATGTAAACTTCTGACCCACTGGAATTGTGATACAGTGAAATAATCTGTCTGTAAACAATTGTTGGAGAAACGACTTGTGTCATGCACAAAGTAGATGTTCTAAACGACATGCCAAAACTATAGTTTGTTAACAAGAAATTTGTGGAGTGGTTGAAAGCGAGTTTTAATGACTCCAACCTAAGTGTATGTAAACTTCCGACTTCAACTGTAGATATTGCACTACAAAACTGACGTTTCTAGCTACAATAGTAATTTACAACATGATCAATTTTATAATGGACACAATTCTTTATTTTATTTAAAAAACAAGGATATTTCTACGTGACCCCAAACTTTTGAATGGTAGAGTATATATACATGTACATACATACAAATACGTTTAGTTAATTATATTTATAAATATATATATTTAGATGCGTGGCATTGTCTTCCAAAGTAACACCTCCTTAAAATATAAACACAGACACTGAAAACAAGCTTTTTAACATAAATCTGGTAGCTCTCAAATGATCCTTTGCTTTGCTGAGCAGTTAGTTTTCAGGAGTGTGCTGCCATTCTGCCTTCAGAGGAGTAGCCTAGTGGTTAACTGAAAAGTTAATGCCACACTTTTTATTATTAACCTTTATTTAACTAGGAAAGTCAGTTAAGAACAAATTCTTATTTCCAATGACAGCCTACTGGGGAACAGTGGGTTAACTACCTTGTTCTGGGGAAGAACAACAGATTTTTACCTTGTCAGCTCAGGGATTCAATCCAGTAACCTTTCGGTTACAATCCCAATGCTCTAACCACTACCTGCCACCCTTTCACAGATGCCGAGTTTACGTTTACATGTGAGTCATTTAGCAGAGGCAGGTTGCCGTAGTAACGGATACTCCAGTGGGAAAAGACTTGGTTGGCTCATCCCAGGAAATATTGCCTGTTACTGGGGAGGGTGCACTGATCAGGGGGGCAGAATGGGGAGGAGGAGGACTGTACGGTGCCAACGGAGGAGGAAGGGGGGTGAGTCTGCGGAAGATGCCTTGTTTTCAGATGGCTCATTGGATCCAGAGCTGACAGCCAGTCAGGCAGAGGGCACAGTATATTTCTGGGCTCTGAGGGGTGGGTTAGGAGGTTCTGGGAAGGAGTGTCACTGGTGGTGTCGAGGCTGAAAAAGTGGAGGTGGCTCCTCTCCCAAGTGTCATACAGAGGGAGGGTGCTGATCATCAACAACTTGGCAGCATCCTCCCTTTGCCAGAAACTGTCCATTCTCAACCCGCCCGGTGGTCTGCTTGTTGACCTGAAGAGCAATTTAGTAATTATTTTCTGATCGCGGAATAACTGGCTGAGGGCGGCGTTGTTCTGTACCTGCCTGTCCAGAATGGGGACAGGACCTGGAGAGCAGGGTGGCAGTGTTCTGTACCTGCCTGTCCAGAGTGGGGACAGGACCTGGAGAGCAGGGTGGCAGTGTTCTGTACCTGCCTGTCCAGAATGGGGACAGGACCTGGAGAGCAGGGTGGCAGTGTTCTGAATCAAAGTGGTTCTGAGGCTACTGTACCTCTCTCTCTCTCAACAGCACTCTGCACAGTCAGCAGTGGAGGACAGTGATCAGGTCTTTACTGAGCTGATCCAATACATTGAGAAAAGGAGCTATGAGGTGAAGGAGCTGATCAGAGCCCAAGAGAAGGCTCAAGTGAGTCAAGCTGAAGGACTCCTGGAGCAACTGAAGCAGGAGATAGCTGAGCTGAGGAAGAGAAGCACTGAGCTGGAGCAGCTCTCACACACAGAGGATCACATCCATTTCCTCCAGGTAGCTAAACTGCCTTGTTACATGTGATATGAAATTAACTTCATGTGAAACTATTCATCTCAATCAGTATGTTGTCCCCCCTCCCCCATCCCTCTCTCCCCCCGTCCCTCTCTCCCCCTCTCTGTCCGTCCCTCTCTCTATCCGTCCCTCTCTGTTCCTCTCGCTCTCTGTCCCTCTCTCTCTCTCTCTCTCTCTCTCTCTCTCTCTCTCTCTCTCTCTCTCTCTCTCTCTCTCTCTCTCTCTGTCTCCAGAGTTATCAGTCTGTCTCCAGTATCAGTGTATCGTCAGACTTACCCAGCATCGTTGTCCGTCCTCTTCAGTACTTTAGAGATGTGAGTAAGACTGTGTCTGAACTGAGAGAGAAACTAGAAGACTTCCTTAAAGGAGAATGGACCAAGATCTCCACTACAGGTGTGTTGAAAATAATAAGAACATCAACTTTAGACCATTGAAAGTTCCCTACTAGTCATATACATGTGGAATATGGTATGATGATAACATTCCCTCTCTCTGTCAATGTGTTTGTGTCTGTAGTGAATATAGTGGATGTTGTACTGCCTCCAGAGCCCAAGACCAGAGAACAGTTGTTACAATGTGAGTCTCTTTTTGTAAAGTAACTAACAGTCTCTTTTTACTGGCACTCCTAACAATCCCTCTCATAATATATAGCAATAGTAGATCTAATCAAAGACTGGGTATCTAACTGACTCCTCATATTTCTCTGATTTGATCGCTGCTGTGTTCTAATCAAAGACAGGGTAGATACAGTATCTGACTTAACTTATTGTTCTAACTCCCCTCATTGGTCTCTGCCCTGCTCTTCTCCCAGATTCCTGTCAGCTCACACTGGACCCAAACACAGCACACACACACCTCTCTCTGTCTGAAGGGAAAAGAAAAGTGACCTATACAGGCCAAGTCCATCCATATCCTGATCATCCAGACAGATTCACCAACCAGTACCAGGTTCTGTGTAGAGAGGGTCTGTCTGGACGCTGTTACTGGGAGATGAAGTGGAGTAGTTATGTTATTACAGCAGTCTCCTATAAAGACATCAGCAGAACAGAGACAGATAATATATTTGGATACAATGACAAGTCCTGGAGTTTACAATACTATAGAGGTGGTTATTGGTTCAGACACAATAATGTTGAGACTAAAGTATCAGGCCCTCAGTCCTCCAGAGTAGGAGTGTACCTGGATCACAAGGCAGGTACTCTGTCCTTCTACAGTGTCTCTGACACAATGACCCTCCTCCACAGAGTCCAAACCACATTCACTCAGCCCCTCTATCCTGGGTTTCATCTCTGTGGTACTGCTGAGCTGGTTAAACTGTAGTAGGGTCCACATAGATGCCAGTCATGCTGGTGTAGTCTATTGCTGAGCTGGTTAAACTGTAGAAGGTTCCACATAGATACTAGTCATGCTGGTGTAGTCTATTGCTGAGCTGATTAAACTGTAGTAGGGTCCACATAGATGCCAGTCATGCTGCTGTAGTCTATTGCTGAGCTGGTTAAACTGTAGTAGGGTCCACATAGATACTAGTCATGCTGGTGTAGTCTATTGCTGAGCTGGTTAAACTGTAGTAGGGTCCACATAGATGCCAGTCATGCTGGTGTAGTCTATAGCTGAGCTGGTTAAACTGTAGTAGGGTCCACATAGATACTAGTCATGCTGTTGTAGTCTATTGCTGAGCTGGTTAAACTGTAGTAGGGTCCACATAGATACTAGTCATGCTGGTGTAGTCTATAGCTGAGCTGGTTAAACTGTAGTAGGGTCCATATAGATACTAGTCATGCTGGTGTAGTCTATAGCTGAGCTGGTTAAGTTGTAGTAGGGTCCACATAGATACTAGTCATGCTGGTGTAGTCTATAGCTGAGCTGGTTAAACTGTAGTAGGGTCTCCACATAGATACTAGTCATGCTGGTGTAGTCTATAGCTGAGCTGGTTAAACTGTAGTAGGGTCCACATAGATACTAGTCATGCTGGTGTAGTCTATAGCTGAGCTGGTTAAACTGTAGTAGGGTCCACATAGATACTAGTCATGCTGGTGTAGTCTATAGCTGAGCTGGTTAAACTGTAGTAGGGTCCACATAGATACTAGTCATGCTGGTGTAGTCTATAGCTGAGCTGGTTAAACTGTAGTAGGGTCCACATAGATACTAGTCATGCTGGTGTAGTCTATAGCTGAGCTGGTTAAACTGTAGTAGGGTCCACATAGATACTAGTCATGCTGGTGTAGTCTATAGCTGAGCTGGTTAAACTGTAGTAGGGTCCATATTGATACTAGTCATGCTGGTGTAGTCTATAGCTGAGCTGGTTAAACTGTAGTAGGGTCCACATAGATACTAGTCATGCTGGTGTAGTCTATAGCTGAGCTGGTTAAACTGTAGTAGGGTCCACATAGATACTAGTCATGCTGGTATAGTCTATTGCTGAGCTGATTAAACTGTAGAAGGTTCCACATAGATACTAGTCATGCTAGTGGTGAACATCCTCAGATGTGATGATTCATTCTGATGTTTTTCTTTCCAATTCATTTTTTCTGACTGAATTGATCTTTAGAGATTTCCTCCATTTAAAATGCTTTGTATTAATATTTAATGAAATGCTATGTTTTAATCTTGTACATTTCCATGAATGTACAATGCATGGTGTTGATGTATATTGGTTGTCATTCAGAACCATTGATATGTTTTCTCAATTAGTTCTCTGTCTCTATGTATTTTTCCTCAGTGGAACAGATAGTAACTAAACTATATGGACTAGTTTCCCAGACACAGATTAAGAGTAAAAAGAATGTTCAATGTTGATGTCCAGGAAACTGACTCTAAATTTGGCATCTGTCATCCTCCGATTCTGCTCAATGAAGCAACATTAAACCTGTCCAGCAGGTGGTGGTATTGACCAAACAATATAACCAGCAGATATCTTGACTTGCCACTCACTATATCAGTAATGTTCAGAATAGTACTTTAATATCATTGGAGATTGATGGTCTTTTTAATCCACTATCCAGAGTCAGGAACAGATGAAGTTAGGTCTGCTACTGTTCAGTGATTAAATATGATTTATGGTGATGGTAAATAAAAAATACAACACTAAACTTCATCTAGTAATAGTTTTCCTTTGTTATTTATTCCAAGGTGTCTTTAACTTGTAAATGGATTGTGTGGAGGTGAGCTAGTGGTGTGGCTGATAGAATAGAATGAAAAGGGAGGAGGGGAGGAAGAGGGGAGGAGTGAAGGGATGTTAAAGAAACCAGATGAGGAAGAGAAAGATGATCAGGGGAAATACTGCCTCTGTTCCAAATGGTTCCTACGTAGTGCACTACGATGCTTCTGACCAGGTATAAAGTAGTCTTCTACATAGGGAATAGTGTGTATTACAATATCATGCTTTAGTGTTTGGCTCAAAAAAAATATTAGATCTCCACCCACCCATTTCATTGCTGTCATCCCCCAGTTCTGTTAAGACATCCTCTCATTGAACTGGGCCTGGGTCACTTTGTATTGATAGTCCATCCTGGGCTTTACTCTGGTTCTAAATACAGTACCTGTATTGATAGGCCATACGGGGATTTACTATGGTTCTACATACAGTATCTGTATTGATAGTCCATACTGGGCTTACTATGGTTCTACATGCAGTATCTGTATTGATAGTCCATACTGGGCTTTACTATGATTATACATACAGTACCTGTATTGATAGTCCATACTGGGCTTACTAGTAGTTATCAGTACACATGGGGTGTGTCCCAATGATTTTTCCTTTCTGTTTAAGTGTGAACTGGTCCACTTCCCTTCATGGATTTTAAAGTAAATGACTGGTAAACTCCCTCTACCCCATGCCAACACCAATCCAATGCTTTTACATTTGTGAGTAGTAGTGAAGGAATGCTACACTTCAGGAAGAAGGATAAATTATTGGTACGTCCCCATGGAGTGATGATAGATCGATGTGAAAGAGGAGAGAGGTAAAAAAAATAAAAATGTTAAAAACAATAATTACACAAAAAATTAAAATTTACAGTCAAGGAATTATTCTGGTAACAAAGTAAACCTGTATTAAAAGTCACCATGAAATGTACAGTTCCATAGTTTATCGTGGGAAATTCTTCCTCTCTCCTATAAGAGTCATTGAAGTGTTGGATGAGACAGGACCCTGACTTCACCGGGGGATATTTGTTGGACCCTTCACAACAGTTGATGAGGACCTCATCATCCGGCTGCACAACGAAAGCCAGGGACCGCAGTGTGCTCCAGTCTCCAGCAGGGGGCAGTAAAACACTACGGACCTGAAAGGGACCGCAGTGTGCTCCAGTCTCCAGCAGGGGGCAGTAAAACACTACGGACCTGAAAGGGACCGCAGTGTGCTCCAGTCTCCAGCAGGGGGCAGTAAAACACTACGGACCTGAAAGGGACCGCAGTGTTCTCCAGTCTCCAGCAGGGGGCAGTAAAACACTATGGACCTGAAAGGGAAAGTGAGGAGCAAAAATCAAAGGTGAATTTAAGTTGATGTTTCCACAGAGACCTGAGTCATATTCACTCGGCACCAGACTGAAGAAAATGAACTGAAACAGGGAGGGACTAACTGAACTTAAAATACAAGTTTGTTTCTGTTGCAAAATCTGTTGATACAGTGTGCCCTAACAAATTCAACTCTGGATTCATATACTACATTGAACAAAAATATAAATGCAACATGTAAACTGTTGGTCCCATGTTTCATGAGCTGAAATAAAAGATCCCAAAATGTTAAGCCACCTTCAACGTTGTTTTAGAGAATTTGGCAGTACGTCCAACCGGCCTCACATCCGCAGACCGTGTGTAACCACAGCAACCCAGGACCTCCACTTCCGGCTTCTTCACCTGCGGGATCATCTGAGACCCGCCACCCGGACAGCTGTAATAAAGGGGGTAAAACACAATCTGATTGGCTGGGCCTGGCTCCCAAGTGGGTGAGCTTATAGCCTCGCAGGCCCACCCATGGCTGCGCTCCTGCCCAGTACTGTGAAATCCATAGATTAGGGCCTAATTCATTTATTTAAATGGACTAATTTCCTTAAATGATCTGTAACTTAGTAAAATCGTTGAAATTGTTGCATGTTGCATTTATGTTCATGTTTTAGTTCAGTATATTTGAAATTTTACAAATATTTAGAGCAATTCCTTTAGTCCTCCAGGTGGGAGGGATTTGTTTGTAATTGTAGGAATTTTCTATTGGTTATGTTACAACAGGCAAACTCAATCAATTATTTTAAATGGTATTTGAATGCAGGTCTGTTTCTAATCAAATTAAATCAAACGTTATTTGCCACATGCGCCGAATACAACAAGTGTAGAGTTTACCGTGAAATGCTTACTTACAAGCCCTTAACAAACAGTGTAGACCTTACCGTGAAATGCTTACTTACAAACCCTTAAGCAACAGTGTAGACCTTACCGTGAAATGCTTACTTACAAGCCCTTAAGCAACAGTGTAGACCTTACCGTGAAATGCTTACTTACAAGCCCTTAAGCAACAGTGTAGACCTTACCGTGAAATGCTTACTTACAAGCCCTTAAGCAACAGTGTAGACCTTACCGTGAAATGCTTACTTACAAGCCCTTAAGCAACAGTGTAGACCTTACCGTGAAATGCTTACTTACAAGCCTTTAACCAACAGTGTAGACCTTACCGTGAAATGCTTACAAGCCCTTAAGCAACAGTGTAGACCTTACCGTGAAATGCTTACTTACAAGCCCTTAAGCAACAGTGTAGACCTTACCGTGAAATGCTTACTTACAAGCCTTTAACCAACAGTGTAGACCTTACCGTGAAATGCTTACTTACAAGCCCTTAAGCAACAGTGTAGACCTTACCGTGAAATGCTTACTTACAAGCCCTTAACCAACAGTATAGACCTTACCGTGAAATGCTTACTTACAAGCCCTTAACAAACAGTGTAGACCTTACCGTGAAATGCTTACTTACAAGCCCTTAACCAACAGTGTATACCTTACCGTGAAATGCTTACTTACAAGCCCTTAACCAACAGTGTAGACCTTACCGTGAAATGCTTACTTACAAGCCCTTAACAAACAGTGTAGACCTTACCGTGAAATGCTTACTTACAAACCCTTAAGCAACAGTGTAGACCTTACCGTGAAATGCTTACTTACAAGCCCTTAACCAACAGTGTAGACCTTACCGTGAAATGCTTACTTACAGGCCCTTAAGCAACAGTGCAGTTCAATATTTACCAAGTAGACTAAAATAAAAAGTAATGAAAAAATAAACACAATAAGAATAACAATAACGAGGCTTTTTACAGTGGGCATCGGTATGCGTGGATACAGGCTAGTTGAGGTGAAGTGACTATGCATAGATAATAAACAGTGATTAAAAGCAGTATACAAGAGGAGGGGTCATTGTAAATTGTTCGATGGTAATTTTATGAATTGTTCAGCAGTCTAATGGCTTGGGGGTAGAAGCAGTTGAGGAGCCTTTTGGTCCCAGACTTGGCGCTCCGGTACCGGTTGCCTTGCGATAGCAGAGAAAACAGTCTATAACTTGGGTGACTGGAGTCTCTGACAATTTTATGGGTTTTCCTCTGACACCGCCTATTATATAGGTCCTGGATGGCAGGCAGCTTAGCCCCAGTGATCTACAAGGCCGTACGCATCACCCTCTGTAGTGTCTTGCTGTAGGAGGACGAGCATTTGCCGTACCAGGCAGTGATGCATCCAGTCAGGATGCTCTCAATGTTGCAGCTCAAGAACCTTTTGAAGATCTGAGGACCCATGCCAAATGTTTTAAGTTTCCTGAGGGGGAATAGGCTTTGTCGTGCCCTCTTCACGACTGTCTTGGTGTGTTTGGACCATTCTAATTTGTTGGTGATGTGGACACCAAGGAACTTGAAGCTCTCAACCTGCTCCAGTGGGGCGCCACTACTCGTGCTCGGTCCTCCTTTTCCTGTAGTCCACAATCATCTCCTTTGTCTTGATTACGTTGAGGGATAGGTTTTATTCTGACACCACACTGCCAGGTGTCTGACTTCCTCCCTATAGGCTGTCTCGTCGTTGTCGATAATCAGGCCTACCACTGTTGTTTTGTCGGCAAACTTAATGATGGTGTTGGAGTCGTGCCTGGCCATGCAGTCGTGGATGAACAGGGAGTACAGGAGGAGACTGAGCACGCACCCCTGAGGGGCTCCAGTGTTGAGGATCAGTGTGGCAAATGTGATGCTGCCTACCCTCACCACCTGGGAGCGGCCTGTCAGGATGTCCAGGATCCAGTTGCAGAGGGAGGTGTTTAGTCCCAGGATCCTTAGCTTAGTGATGAGCTTTGAGGGCACTATGGTGTTGAATGCTGAGCTGTAGTCAATGAATAGCATTCTCATGTAGATATTCATTTTGTCCAGGTGGGAAAGGGCAGTGTGGAGTGCAATAGATATTGCATCATCTGTGGATCTGTTTGGGCGTGATGCAAATTGGAGTGGGTCTAGGGTTTCTGGGATAATGGTGTAAATGTGAGCCATTACCAGCCTGTCAAAGCACTTCATGGCTACGGACGTGAGTGCTACGAATCTGTAGTCATTTAAGCAGGTTACCTTAGTGATCTTGGGCACAGGGACAATGGTGGTCTGCTTGAAACATGTTGATATTATAGACTCAATCAGGGACATGTTGAAAATGTCAGTGAAGACACCTGCTAGTTGGTCAGCACATGCCTGGAGCACACGTCCTGGTAATCAGTCTGGCCCCGCGGCAATGTTGACCTTTTTATTGTTTATTTTATTTATTTCACCTTTATTTAAGCAGGTAGGCTAGTTGAGAACAAGTGCTCATTTGCAACTGCGACCTGGCCAATATAAGCAATGGAAATTCAACACATACAACAACACAGAGTTACACATGGAATAAACAAAACATAGTCAATAATACAGTGGAACCAAATAAAACAAAAAGTCTATATACAGTGAGTACAAATGAGGTAAGATAAGGGAGTTAAGGCAATAAATAGGCCATGGTGGCGAAGTAACTACAACATAGCAATTAAACACTGGAATGGTAGATGTGCAGAAGATGAATGTGCAAGTAGAGATACTGGGGTGCAAAGGAGCAAGATAAATAAATAAATACAGTATGGGGATGAGGTAGGTAGATAGATGGGATGTTTACAGATGGGCTATGTTCAAGTGCAGTGATCTGTGAGCTGCTCTGACAGCTGGTGCTTAAAGCTAGTGAGGGAGATATGAGTCTCCAGCTTCAGAGATTTTTGTAGTTCGTTCCAGCCATTGGCAGCAGAGAACTGGAAGGAAAGACGACCAAAGGAGGAATTGGCTTTGGGGGTGACCAGTGAGATATACCTGCTGGAGAGCGTGCTACGAGTGGGTGCTGCTATGGTGACCAGTGAGCTGAGATAATTTGGGGCTTTACCTAGCAAAGACTTGTAGATAACCTGTAGCCAGTGGGTTTGGCGATGAGTATGAAGTGAGGGCCAACCAACGAGAGCGTACAGGTCGCAATGGTGGGTAGAGTATGGGGCTTTGGTGACAAAACGGGTGGCACTGTGATAAACTGAATCCAGTTTGTTGAGTAGAGTGTTGGAGGCAACATCACCGAAGTCGAGGATCGGTAGGATAGTCAGTTTTACAAGGGTATGTTTGGCAGCATGAGTGAAGGATGCTTTTGTCAGTTTGGTCAGGGCGTGAGTTGGGGTGGGCATTCAATGTTTTTGTTCTATGTTTTGTATTTCTGCTTTTGGCCTGGTATGGTTCCCAATCAGAGGCAGCTGTCAATCGTTGTCTCTGATTGAGAACCATACTTAGGTGGCCTGTTTTCTTTTTTGTTGGTGGTTATTTTCTGTTTCTGTGTTTTTTCACCATTCGGGACTGTTTCGGTTTTTCTTTATTCGCTTGTTTTCTGTGTTCATTAAATAAATATGACGAATACTTACCACGCTGCATATTGGTCCGATCCTTCCTACTCCTCCTCAGAGGACGAAGAGATTCGTTACAGCTTTGTTGCAATATAGGAAGCCAATTCTAGATGTAATTTTGGATTGGAGATGCTTAATGTGAGTCTGGAAGGAGAGTTTACAGTCTAACCAGACACCTAGGTATTTGTAGCTGTCCACATATTCTAAGTCAGAGCCGTCCAGAGTAGTGATGCCGGATGGGTGAGCAGGTGCGGGCAGTGATCGATTGAATAGCATGCATTTAGTTTTACTTGCGTTTAAGAGCAGTTGGAGGCCACGGAAGGAGAGTTGTATGGCATTGAAGCTCGTCTGGAGGTTAGTTAACACAGTGTTCAAAGAGGGGCCAGAAGTATACAGAATGGTGTCATCTGCGTAGAGGTGGATCAGAGAATCACCAGCAGCAAGAGCAACATCACTGATGTATACAGAGAAGAGAGTCGGCCCGAGGATTGAACCCTGTGGCACCCCCATAGAGACTGCCAGGGGTCCGGACAACAGGCCCTCCGATTTGACACACTGAACTCTATCAGAGAAGTAGTTGGTAAACCAGGCGAGGCAATCATTTGAGAAACCAAGGCTGCCGAGTCTGCCAATAAGAATGTAGTGATTGACAGAGTCAAAAGCCTTGGCCAGGTCGATGAAAACGGCTGCACAGTAATGTCTCTTATCGATGGCGGTTATGATGTCGTTTAGGACCTTGAGCGTGGCTGAGGTGCACCCATGACCAGCTCTGAAACCAGATTGAATAGCGGAGAAGGTACGGTGGGATTCGAAATGGTCGGTAATCTGTTTGTTAATTTGGCTTTCGAAGACCTTAGAAAGGCAGGGTAGAATAGATATAGGTCTGTAGCAGTTTGAGTCTAGAGGGTCTCCCCCTTTGAAGAGTGGGATGACCGCGGGAGCTTTCCAATCTTTGGGAATTTCAGAGAGAGGTTGAACAGGCTATAAATAGTCTTTGCAACAATTTCGACAGATAATTTTAGAAAGAGAGGGTCCAGATTGTCTAGCCCGGCTGATTTGTAGGGATCCAGATTTTGCAGCTCTTTCAGAACATCAGCTATCTGGAATTTGAGAAAGTAGAACGTTTGTGGGATTTTGCAGGTTGCTGTGGAGGGTGCCGGGCAGGGGTAGCCAGGTGGAAAGCATGGCCAGCCGTAGAGAAATGCTTATTGAAATTCTCAATTATAGTGGATTTATCAGTGGTGACAGTGTTTCCTAGCCTCAGAGCAGTGGGCAGCTGGGAGGAGGTGCTCTTATTCTCCATGGACTTTACAGTGTCCCAGAAATGTTTTGAGTTAGTACTAGAGGATGCAAATTTCTGTTTGAAAAAGCTAGCCTTTGCTTTCCCAACTGCCTGTGTATATTTGTTCCTAACTTCCCTGAAAAGTTGCATATCACAGGGGCTGTTTGATGCTAATGCAGAACCCCACAGGATGTTTTTGTGCTGGTCGAGGGCAGACAGGTCTGGGGTGAACCAAGGACTATTTCTATTCCTAGTTCTACATTTTTTTAATGGGGCATTCTTATTTAAGATGGTGAGGAAGGCACTTTTAAAGAATAGCCAGGCATCATCTACTGACGGGATGAGGTCAATGTCATTCCAGGATACCCCGGCCAGGTCGATTAGAAAGGCCTGCTCGCAGAAATGTTTTAGGGAGCGTTTGACAGTGATGAGGGGTAGTCGTTTGGACGCAGACCCATTACGGATGCAGGCAATGAGGCAGTGATCGCTGAGATCTTGATTGAAAACAGCAGAGATGTATTTGGAGGGTGAGTTAGTTAGGATGACATCTATGAGGGTGCCCGTGTTTATGGATTTGGAGTTGAACCTGGTAGGTTCATTGATAATTTGTGTGAAATTGAGGGCATCAAGCTTGGATTGTAGGATGGCCGGGGTGTTAAGCATGTCCCAGTTTAGGTCACCTAGGAGCACGAGCTCAGAAGATAGATGGTGGGCAATCAATTCACATATGGTATCGAGAGCACAGCTGGGGGCAGAGGGAGGTCTACAGCAAGCGGCAACAGTGAGAGACTTGTTTCTCGAAAGGTGAATTTTTATAAGTAGAAGTTAGAATTGTTTGGGTACAGACTTAGATAGTAATACAGAACTCTGCAGGCTATCTTTGCAGTAGATTGCAACACCGCCCCCTTTGGCAGTTCTATCTTGGCGGAAAATGTTATAGTGAGAAATGGAGATTTCAGGGTTTTTGGTGGTTTTCCTAAGCCAGGATTCAGACACGGCTAAATCCGGGTTACTAGAGTGTGCTAAAGCAGTGAGTTAACATGCATGAAACCAAGGCTTTTACGGTTACAGAAGTCAACAAATGAGAGCACCTGGGGAGTGGAAGTGGAGCTAGGCGCTGCAGGACCTGGATTAACCTCTACATCACCAGAGGAACAGAGGAGAAGTAGGATAAGGGTACGGCTAAATGCTATACGAACTGACCGTCTAACACATTCGGAACAGAGAGTAAAAGGAGCAGGTTTCTGGGCACGATAGCATAGATTCAAGGCATAGTGTTCAGACAAAGGTAAGGTAGGAAGTGAGTACATTGGAGGTAAACCTAGGCATTGAGTAATGATGAGAGAGAAATAGTCTCTAGAGACGTTTAAACCAGGTGATGTCATCGCATATGTAGGAGGGGGGACAACATGGTTGGTTAAGGCATATTGAGCAGGGCTAGAGGCTCTACAGTGAAATAAGGCAGTTATCACTAACCTGGACAGTAATGGACAAGGCATATTGATATTAGAGAGAGACATGCATAGCCAAGTGAACATATGGGTCCAGTGAGTGGTTGGGCTGACTGGGGACACGACGATTCAGACAGTTAGCAGGCCGATGCTAACACGCTAACAGTTAGTAGGTCGGGGCTAAACAAGATAGCAGTTAGCAGACCGGAGCTAAACAAGCTAGCAGTTAGCAGACCGGGTTAGCAAGCAAGCAGTTAGCAGGGGCTAGCAGTTAGCAGACCGGGGCAGGCAAGCTAGCAGTTAGTAGACCGGGGCTAGTAAGTTAGCCTTTGGGGGACATCGCGATGGGGGTAAGTCTGTTTTTGCCTCTTCGTGCGGTGACGTCAATAGACTAGTCGTGGAGTTAGTAGGGTTCCAAGTAGATCTAGGTAACTAGCAGGCCTAGCAGGTTAGCAGAATGGGCCTTGAGCTGGCGTCGCGTTTGAGGGGCCTGTTGAAATCGTCGGACAGATTGTCGGTATTCCAGTCGTAGAGGATCGGTGGTGTTCCGTGCCCCGTAGCGGCAGTAGAAGGGGTTCAGATGTCATAGCCCATGAGTGAGCCGGGAGACGGGTCTAGCATGGGCTAGCCCCAGGCTAGTTGGTGCTAGCTCCGGGACAGAAACATTAGCCGGGAGTAGTTAATCCGGGTTGTGGTTAGCTAGCTGTGATGATCCAGATGAAAAGGTTCAGAGTTTGTGGTAGGAAATCAGGGATATGGAGAGAAAAATAGATCCAGTATGCTCTGGTTTAAAACGCGTTGTACGAACTGGCGAGAGCTTTCCGAGCTCAAATCAAATCAAATGTATTTGTCACATACACATGGTAAGCAGATGTTAATGCGAGTGTAGCGAAATGCTTGTGCTTCTAGTTCCGACAATGCAGTAATAACCAACGAGTCATCTAACCTAACAATTCCAAAACTACTACCTTGTACACACAAGTGTAAAGGGATAAAGAATATGTACATAAAGATATATGAATGAGTGATGGTACAGAACGGCATAGGCAAGATGGAGTAGATGGTATAGAGTACAGTATATACATATGAGATGAGTAATGTAGGGTATGTAAACAAAGTGGCATAGTTTAAAGTGGCTAGTGATACATGTATTACATAAAGATGCAGTAGATGATATAGAGTACAGTATATACATATACATAAGAGATGAGTAATGTAGGGTATGTAAACATTATATTAATAAAGAGATAATTGCAGGCTTCCCCCTACATACATACATAGTATTGACAGATAATAGCAGGCTTCCTTCCTGTTTGGCCCTGTCCGGGGGTGTCCTCGGATGGGGCCACAGTGTCTCCTGACCCCTCCTGTCTCAGCCTCCAGTATTTATGCTGCAGTAGTTTATGTGTCGGGTGGCTAGGGTCAGTTTGTTATATCTGGAGTACTTCTCCTGTCCTATTCGGTGTCCTGTGTGAATTTAAGTGTGCTCTCTCTAATTCTCTCTTTCTCTCTCTCTTTCTCTCTCTCGGAGGACCTGAGCCCTAGGACCATGCCTAAGGACTACCTGACATGATGACTCCTTGCTGTCCCCAGTCCACCAGGCCGTGCTGCTGCTCCAGTTTCAACTGTTCTGCCTTATTATTATTGGACCATGCTAAGCATTTATGAACATTTGAACATCTTGGCCATGTTCTGTTATAATCTCCACCCGGCACAGCCAGAAGAGGACTGGCCACCCCACATAGCCTGGGTCCTCTCTAGGTTTCTTCCTAGGTTTTGGCCTTTCTAGGGAGTTTTTCCTAGCCACCGTGCTTCTACACCTGCATTGCTTGCTGTTTGGGGTTTTAGTCTGGGTTTCTGTACAGCACTTTGAGATATCAGCTGATGTACGAAGGGTTATATAAATACATTTGATTTGATTTGATTTGAGATAATAGCAGGCTTCCCCCTCCATACATACATAGTATTGACAGATAATAGCAGGCTTCCCCCTCCATACATACATGTATAGACAGATAATAGCAGGCTTCCCCCTCCATACATACATAGTATTGACAGATAATAGCAGGCTTCCCCTCCAAGCATACATAGTATAGACAGATAATAGCAGGCTTCCCCTCCAAGCATACATAGTATAGACAGATAATAGCAGGCTTCCCCCTCCATACATACATGTATAGACAGATAATAGCAGGCTTCCCCTCCATACATACATAGTATTGACAGATAATAGCAGGCTTCCCCTCCAAGCATACATAGTATAGACAGATAATAGCAGGCTTCCCCTCCAAGCATACATAGTATAGACAGATAATAGCAGGCTTCCCCCTCCATACATACATGTATAGACAGATAATAGCAGGCTTCCCCTCCATACATACATAGTATTGACAGATAATAGCAGGCTTCCCCTCCAAGCATACATAGTATAGACAGATAATAGCAGGCTTCCCCTCCAAGCATACATAGTATAGACAGATAATAGCAGGCTTCCCCCTCCATACATACATGTATAGACAGATAATAGCAGGCTTCCCCTCCATACATACATAGTATTGACAGATAATAGCAGGCTTCCCCTCCATACATACATAGTTCCATTTACTGAGGAAGTAAGTTTAGCATACACACTGACATTCTGAAGTTTATAACGTATTCCCAACTACATGTTAGGGTGGAATGTTCCATTTGTCAACAGTAAGGTCAGAGTTATGTTATTGTAGACAGAGAGGTTATACTGACAAGGACTTTCCCCCAACTGGAGACTGGTTCCATTATCTATATCTCTGATTTACCAGCCCAAGATATTCCTGAACAACGTCGCTTTGCACCCCTACTGGATGGAAACTACAAGTGTAATAGCTGTGCTCAATGCAATGGCACTTATAAATGTAGATCCTTCAAACACCCCAGGGAAACAGATCCCAATCAAGGTGTCATCACACCCTCCACTAAGGCAGTTATTTATCTTATATGGCCTGCTGCGCCTTCTTCACAGCGCTGTCTGTGTGGGTGGACCATTTCAGTTTGTCTGTGATGTGTACGCCGAGGAACTTAAAACTTACTACCCTCTCCACTACTGTCCCGTCGATGTGGATAGGGGTGGTGCTCCCTCTGCTCTTTCCTGAAGTCCACGATCATCTCCTTTGTTTTGTTGACGTTGAGGATGAGGTTATTTTCCTGACACCCCACTCCGAGGGCCCTCACTTCCTCCCTGTAGGCCGTCTCGTCGTTGTTGCTAATCAAGCCTACCACTGTAGTGTCGTCCGCAAACTTGATGATTGAGTTGGAGGCGTGCATGGCCACGCAGTCGTGGGTGAACAGGGAGTACAGGAGAGGGCTCAGAACGCACCCTTGTGGGGCCCCAGTGTTGAGGATCAGCGGGGTGGAGATGTTGTTACCTACCCTCACCACCTGGGGTGGCCCGTCAAGAAATCCAGTACCCAGTTGCACAGGGCGGGGTCGAGACTCATGGTCTCGAGCTTGATGACAAGTTTGGAGGGTACTATGGTGTTAAATGCTGAGCTGTTGTCGATGAACAGCATTCTCACATAGGTATTCCTGTTGTCCAGATGGGTTAGGGCAGTGTGCAATGTGGTTGCGATTGCGTCGTCTTTGTGTACCTATTGGGGCGGTAAGCAAATTGGAGTGGGTCTAGGGTGTCAGGTAGGGTGGAGGTTGTACATGTTTGTAGGCTTATGTAGCCAAATTGTATCTATGATCGTATGCTATCCATTCATAAAAAAATTACTATTTAACCTTCATTTATCCAGGTTTTTCTCATTGAGATAACATCTCTTTTCCAAGAGAGACCTGGTCCAATAACAGCAGGGGGAACAACGTTTCAGACAAAACAACTTACATACACTAACACAACATTAAACAAAACTATGGTATTGGTATTTTACCCAGTATGACCTTATAAATCAGTGTATACCAGCGTTTAAGCCTACACAAGGTCAATGACGACCAGCCAACGGCACTGTAGAGATCACAATGATGTGTTTGACGTTTTTGATTGGTAATGAACCTGAGTGCTGAATGATATACTGAATCAAGGGTAGTGGTTGAGGCCTGCATATATATATATATATATAACATCTCTAAAACTGCCAGTAATGTACATCGTACCAGCTCCTTCCTGGCCTCCAGAGAAAAACAAGCATTATGCCGGTAATAAAAACCTATTCTCAGCTAGAGCTTCCTTTTCAAGTTCTCCTTATCAAGTTCTTATCAAGTTTCTTATCAAGTTCTCCACATGAACAGTGAAGCTTAGCTTGTCATCAACCCACACACCAAAATATGTGTACACTTTTACTTGCTCTATAGTATGTCTAGCCAATGTAGCAATGACATGATTAGTAACATGCCTAGCATTTGAAATTCAGAACCAGCTTCGAATCATACAGATTCTGTTGTATGATGTCAATTGCCTTCGACAAATCAATAAGAACGGACACACTTCTTATCAAGAGCACAGTGGATGTCATTTAAAACCGTCCATGTTGCTGAAACAGTGCTGTGGCCAGACCTAAAGCCTGACTGCATTCCATTTAAGATGTTGTTTTCTTGGAGGTAGGCCTTCAGCTGCCTACTAACTAAGGACTCCAGTATCTTTGACAGTACAGACAATTTTGATATGGGTCGATCTTTGTTAAGTAGCGAAGGATCTCCAGCTTTCAGGAGAGGCAGTACAAAAGCAGATTTCCATAACATGGGGATTTCCTTAACGTCAAGCGTGAGGTTAAAAATATAGGGGGGAGGAATGATGTCTGCATCTAGGTGGAGGAAGCGGGGGTCTAGTTCATCAGAGTTCAATGAGAGGAGGTCTTAACAGAACTGGGAGATGACAGACATGAAGTGGGTGGGTTGAGATCTAATATTTTTTTGTGCCAAACACTAAAGCATGATATTGTAATAAATCTACACACTATTCCCTATGTAGAACACTACTTTAGACCAGGTCAGAAGCACCGTAGTGCACTACGCAGGGAACAAGGAACCATTTTTCAACCGTGTCAGTAATTCCCCTGAACATCTTTCTCCTCCTCACCTGGTTTCTTTAACAGCCCTTCACTCCTCCACTCTTCCTCCCCTCTTCCCTTTTCATTATATTCTATCAGCCACACCACTAGCTCACCTCCACACAATACATTTCGAAGTTATAGACACACCTTGGAATAAATAACAAAGGAAAACTATTACTAGATGAAGTTTAGTGTTGTATGTTTTATTTCCCATCCCCATAAATCATATTTAATCACTGAACAGTAGCAGATCTAACTTCATCCTTTCCGGACTCTGGATAGTGGATTAAAAAGACCATCAATCTCCAATGATATTAAAGTACTATTCTGAACATTACTGATACACTGAGAGGCAAGTCAATATATCTGCTGGTTTTATTGTTTGGTCAATAGCACCACCTGCTGGACAGGTTTAATGTTGCTTGACTTAGCAGTATGGGAGGATGAAAGATGACACATTTAGGACCTGTTTCCTGGACATCTACATTGAACATACTTTTTAGTCTAGGACTAGGATTAATCTGTGTCCAGGAAACCAGTCCATATAGTTTAGTTACTGTCTGTTCATGTCCAGGAAACCAGTCCATATAAGGTAGTTACTATCTGTTCATGTCCAGGAAACCAGTCCATATAGTTTAGTTACTGTCTGTTCATGTCCAGGAAACCAGTCCATATAGTTTAGTTACTATCTGTTCATGTCCAGGAAACCAGTCCATATAAGGTAGTTACTATCTGTTCATGTCCAGGAAACCAGTCCATATAAGGTAGTTACTATCTGTTCTACTGAGGAGAATTACATAGAGACAGAGAACCAATTGAGAAGACATATCAATGGTTCTGAATGACAACCAATATACATCAACACCATGCATCATGATTCATGGAAATGTACAAGATTAAAATATAGCATTTTATAAAATATGAGTACAAAGATGCATGAAGATCAAATCAGTCAGGAAAATATATATTGTATAAAAAAAAAGAGCAGAATGATTCATCACATCTGGGGACCATCACCACCAGCATGACTAGTATCTATGTGGACCCTACTACAGTTTAACCAGCTCAGCTATAGACTACACCAGCATGACTAGTATCTATGTGGACACTACTACAGTTTAACCATCTCAGCTATAGACTACACCAGCAGGACTAGTATCTATGTGGACCCTACTACAGTTTAACCAGCTCAGCTATAGACTACACCAGCATGACTAGTATCTATGTGGACCCTACTACAGTTTAACCAGCTCAGCTATAGATTACACGAGCATGACTAGTATCTATGTGGACCCTACTACAGTTTAACCAGCTCAGCTATAGATTACACCAGCATGACTAGTATCTATGTGGAGACCCTACTACAGTTTAACCAGCTCAGCTATAGACTACACCAGCATGACTAGTATCTATGTGGACCCTACTACAGTTTAACCAGCTCAGCTGTAGACTACACCAGCATGACTAGTATCTATGTGGACCCTACTACAGTTTAACCAGCTCAGCAGTACTATAACAGAGATAAAACCCAGGATAGAGGGGCTGAGTGAATGTGGTCTGGACTCTGTGGAGGAGGGTCATTGTGTCAGAGACACTGTAGAAGGACAGAGTACCTGCCTTGTGATCCAGGTACACTCCTACTCTGGAGGACTGAGGGCCTGATACTTTAGTCTTAACATTATTGTGTCTGAAACAATAACCACCACTAAAGCACTGGTACTGTAAACTCCAGGACTTGTTATTGTATCCAAATACATCATCTGTCTCTGTTCTGCTGATGTCTTTATATGAGACTGCTGTAACAACAACATTACCACTCCACTCCACCTCCCAGTAACAGCGTCCAGACAGACCCTCTCTACTCAGAACCTGGTACTGGTTGGTGAATCTGTCTGGATGGTCAGAATATGGTTGGACTTGGCGTGTATAGGTAACCTTTCTGTTCCCTTCAGACAGAGAGAGGCGTGTGCCTGCTGTGTTTGGGTCCAGTGTGAGCTGACAGGAATCTGGGAGACGATCAGAGCAGATACCAAGACCAATGAGGGGAGTTAGAACAATAAGTTAAGTCAGATACTGTATCTACCCTGTCTTTGATTAGAGCACAGCAGAGATCAAATCAGAGAACTATGAGGAGTCAGATAGATACCCAGTCTTTGATTAGATCTACTATTGCTATATATTTCTAGAGGGATTGTTAGGAGTGTCAGTAAAAAGAGACTTAGTTACTTCACAGTAAAGAGACTCACATTGTAACAACTGTTCTCTGGTCTTGGGCTCTGGAGGCAGTACAGCATCCACTATATTCACTACAGACACACAAACACATTGA